>NW_025765694.1:0-121976 GCF_003918875.1 Haliotis rubra | reverse complement strand
GTGGTCCTATATATGGTTCTGTGGCATGTATTCAGTAAATCTACATGTATTCAGTAAATCTATAATATGGTGTAGTGCTATGTATCCAGTGGTCCTATATATGGTTCTGTGGCATGTCTTCAGTAAATCTATAATATGGTGTAGTGCTATGTATCCAGTGGTCCTATATATGGTTCTGTGGCATGTATTCAGTAAATCTATAATATGGTGTAGTGCTATGTATCCAGTGGTCCTATATATATATGGTTCTGTGGCATGTCTTCAGTAAATCTATAATATGGTGTAGTGCTATGTATCCAGTGGTCCTATATATGGTTCTGTGTGGCATGTATTCAGTAAATCTATAATAAATCTATAATATGGTGTAGTGCTATGTATCCAGTGGTCCTATATATGGTTCTGTGGCATGTATTCAGTAAATCTATAATATGGTGTAGTGCTATGTATCCAGTGGTCCTATTTATGGTTCTGTGGCATGTATTCAGTAAATCTATAATATGGTGTAGTGCTATGTATCCAGTGGTCCTATATATGGTTCTGTGGCATGGTGTAGTTCCAGTAAATCTATAATATGGTGGTCCTAGTGCTATGTATCCAGTGGTCCTATTTATGGTACTGCGGCATGTATTCAGGGGCCCTATAATATGTCATTGTGTAATGTATTCTTTTATCTTATAGTGGAATCTGCAGTGTACTAACTTCTTTTTCCTCACGATAATTCTCCTTCATTATACATTCTTGTCAATAGCTAAATGTAATCCTTTTTCAGACCATTAAAAAATCCTCTTTATTTAGTTTGTGTTTTTAAGTTGACGACTATTAGCTGGAACGAAGATCAATCTTGTTACATCAACCACATATTGATTCCAGCATAAGCATCCCCAAGGTTACAATGTGTATCCACCAAACACCAGGGACAGCGCAAGAGTGTGCCTGGAGTAGCCTAATCCGGATATCACCTTGGGATGATGCGACGTCTCGATACAGATTCTTGTATCGTTGTCAAGCAAGTAATATTTGCCAGAATCTGTATCGAAACGTCGCATCACCCGAATAAAGAAGTTGTTCATCCATAAAGTTTGTCCTCATCTGATTCACCAACGTCTAAAAATGCCACTCAAAGAAGTTAAATTGGCAGATGTTTTCAACTTATATTTCGCAACGTCAGTCGGGAACATTAATATCACCTGACATGGAAACGATTAAATACTTGAGGTCTGCAGATTTGTTTAAATACCCATACCTGTTTTAATACGTCCCCATTTAACTCCACTGTGGCAGTAGGTTGTTATGTTTGCGGTGAAACAATCCATTGAGAACGACAATACACTGTATATCGAGGTGTAATCATTTACTGTTTAATACATGTATATACGCCTGTACTCCATTATTCAATATTTGGCTACTACAAACACGCCACAACATATAGGGGCTGGAAAATAAGGAATGACAACATGAATTTGACTGTGTAATTCATTGTGAAACCGTTTCGGCGTCAGACCATAAATACTTACGTTTTAAGGGCAAACTGAGTGCAATATAAAATGCAGTTATATAATAACGGTGTCTAGATCTGAAAGTGGATACAATGGGAACTTTCAGTGCCACCTGCATAGCCATTGCTGGATTTACACCATCCCTTCCGATGTTCACGATGTTTGCCATTGATTGATTTTACCATATTTCAACCCCCTGGGAGGATACTACCAGTATCAATATCAGCTGGTAATGTACTCTATCAGTTATAAAGTAACATTTAATTATTTACAAAATATACAAATTGAAATGTATCAAATAGTTCTATAACTTTTAAAGTATCAATAACTAAATGAAAACTAACATTATTAAAAGACCGTTTGCAAGAAGATGATTTGATACTTGTGATGGAAAAATAAATAATCTGGAACTTTGTAGAAAATCTTGTCTTCTCCATCATGGGATAGGGCATCCCTGAAGTTATTAAACTATATAAGTGGGGCAAGCACGCACATATCATTTCTCACATGACATCAGTTAGTGAAGATCACTTTTCTCCCTGGAGTTACATCCGAGGCCTATTTTGGAAGCATGTCCGCTGTTGTTGCGAGGTAAACATTATCATCACTATCTCTCTTAATACGATCAATACGCGTGTGTTTTTTTGCCCGTGTATTTGTATAGGACTTCATCCCAGACAAAATCGCTGTTGCAGTTTAGTGAACACATATATCTAAATTCGTTCATAATTGTTTGATGAATTCATATCGGGATTTTCAAACGTCTATTGATCTTATGTTATGAGAACTCAACATAGGTACGTTTATTACATTTTCGAATAAGTGGAAACATTGTATTCATTAGTAGCACAGAACAGACGTATAGTATGATATATACTTGTCAAAATAATTAAACAGATGACGGTTCAATTAAAAAAAATTAATGTGACGATTGAATGGAACGAAAATGTATTTCGATTCAAAGAGAATGTAATTATTCTTCTTCACCACACACATCTGAACAGCTGTTCATCGGTTTGTAAGTAATATTACCGTGATACCTCTTTAACGTACTTGCACATAACTGAGTTTATTTAAGTGTAACAGACATTTGTATGCTTGTCTATATAAGTTAGATACTGCTATTATACGGACGTCAAAGAAGTAATATTCGGATTTGGCATGTTTTACTTTTTCATATCCACTTTGTTAGAAATAAGTACATGTTCAGTGCCTGTTTCAAAGATCTATGTCAATACTATGTCTTGACGAAACATGTCATGGATCGAGGGGTAAAATGTTATTTGCTGCATGCGTTTGTTTACATGGTTGAGTGTGGAATGTTGATGCATGTATCTGGTTCATCCTGAGCGGAGCGGTTTAACAGGGTTTCACAGTATTACCCTATGTTCCACTAACTCAGTGTGCCACCTGATACTTTCATTTATAATTGGCATCCGTGAAGAACCACCTCCTCGTGGCGGGTGCTGGGTAACGCTAAGAGCTCTTCAACCCGGGTGGGCCCGGGGGTATATTTGGTCCACCAACGTGTTAGCCGTGGGTTGCGCCCCTGTGTCGTTGGAGGACTGGAGTCTGGTGGTTGAGGGCACTGGTTCCAGGAACAGTGTTCCTTTGCCCAACACACCACTTCGCCCCTTACTGCACCTAGACGGGTGGCTAAATGGGCCCGGTTCAACCAATCGGCTGGTCATGCCAAGCCCTGTGTATGTCTATTTTGATACAGAAGTTTTAGACATTTTGTAAAATGTTCTGTCAGATGACTTGGCTTATGGTTATATTCAAATTCGAAAATATTTCAGTTTTGTAATTTGCCTAGAGTCCTATGCCCAGAAGGCGGTGGCTCATGGGTAATTTTTTCTAATTATTCTGCTGGAGTATATCATCCAAGTATCCTTGGTGCTGCAAGTTGGAAATCCACTTGTTATTAGCATTGTGTATATGATACTCCGTGGCGGGTGGGGAGCTTGGATGACGAACCAATAAACCAACAATAATGGATTACCAAACCCCCAACTAACCCCCGTCCACTGGAAAATGATGATCAGCAACGACCCTCTATATTCATTGATAACTGGCTCAGGATCGCTGCTAATTGAATGTAGCAGAAAACAACAAGCTACCAACCTGTTTCCAACTGATATGTTTATCGGAGTCCCGGTGTTAGTTTCTGCTCACAGAACGCTAAATACAAGCAACGGTATTGTTCGAGACCATGACCATCTTTTAGCAGACATGACTGAGCTCGATATTGCATCCGAGATGAAAGATCAAGGTGTATCTTACGTCAAACGTTTTACAACTCGGAGAAATAATGAAACTGTCCAAACCAATACCTAACACCTCCAAAGTCAGTCAAAGCAGGTTACTGCAATCTGAATGTTGACTTCTATATTCCAAATCCTCTGCGTGTTAATACTTGCACATTGTCTGTTACATGTGCTCACTGTGCTGAGAATACACATGTAACAGAAGATTGTGACAGTAATTACAGAAAATGTGCAAACTGTTCTGGAAGTCATTCGGCCTTTTCTAAAGAATGTCCAATTTGGAAAAGGCAAATGGAAATAAATTAAATAAAAATTTTCAGGAACGTCAGTTTTGCTGAAGCAAAAAAGATTGTCCAATCTACTGAACACACTGAAACGTACGCCTCCGTCACCAAAACACCTGAAACGTCCTCAAAAGGAACAACTTCACCAATAATGACTTCACCAAGCCCATATCAGACTGACCTGACATGGGTGAATACAGATATTGCCCAGTCTATTTGTCCTGAACAGTCTACTCAGACAGATACATCAGTTTCTACCGAACAGATCGTATTTCCTACAACCGACTCTCCTTCTCAGTCTAATAGAAATGAAAAACAGAGTGAAAATCGAAATTCAAGACAAGAACAGAAACGTCCAAGTCAAATCGAACACCAAAAGGATCAGATATTAAAATCTAATTGTTTAACAAGTTTGGATCACTGGAGGAAATGGGTGTATCTGATCACACCAATCCAAGGGCACATAGCCTACCCCATAGGGAGTGTGGGGTAGATCCCCAATCAACCCACCTAAACCATAGTCCATTCCAAAAATATAGTACAGTGGAATTGTAGAGGATTAAGGACCAATTTTAATGAGTTACAGCTATTAGTCCAAGATTTTGCACCAACAGCTTTCTGTCTGCACGAAACTTATCTGAAGCAGACTGATATTTTTCATTTACGTCAGTTCGTTGCATATAATTCTTTTTCACCTCCGGGTGACAGGGCCACTGGAGGGTCTTCAATACTTGTTAAGCAGGATGTTATCCTTAGTCCTGTAACACTTACAACTAATCTCCAAGCCGTTGCAGTGAGACTTACTCTTCATGTTACCTTTACACTATGCTCTCTACATATTCCGCCTTCTTCAAGACTCCAGCAGTCTGATTTTCATGTTCTCTATGACCAAATTCCTAAACCTTGTATTATAACGGTGATCTACATGGCCATAACCCGATCTGGGGTGGTACAAACACTAACTCAAAGGGAAAATACTGGAAGATTTAATCTCCAATAATGATTTGTGTATATACAATGACGATGCAAGCACTTATCTGCACCCTGCAACCGGCACCTACTCTTCTCTAGATTTGTCTCTTGCAGACTCTAATCTACTTAATGAATTTGATTGGTCAGTCCACAATGACCTCTGTGGAAGTGTCCATTTTCCAACTATCTCATCAGAAATTAATCCATCTGACTCTCCATCCTATACGAGATGGAATTTTCCAAGGCAGACAGGTCCTTATGTCAAGCTTAATGTACATCTAAACTAAGACCCGAATGTTTCAGTGACATAACCAATTCAGTTTTTTCTGACGTTTTAAATGAAATTGCTGATGAGTGTATACCAAAGTCCTCTACAACTTCACATGTTCGGAAATCATGGTTTAATACCGATTGTAGGCAAGCCAGGAAAGCGAGGAAAAAGGCAGAGAATTATTTCCACCATCACCCGACTGTCCACAAATACTGAATGCGAAGGCACGTCGTACCTTCAAACAAAACAATGGGCAATCTTTGAGGAACTATGTCTCCAAACTTAATTCACGTACGCCAATGTCCAAGATATGGAACATGGTTCAAAGAATTAAAGGCAAAGGTTCAAAATCTGCTGTTCACTATCTTAAAGATGGTGATCGTTTTAAATGAAATTGCTGATGAGTGTATACCAAAGTCCTCTACAACTTCACATGTTCGGAAATCATGGTTTAATACCGATTGTAGGCAAGCCAGGAAAGCGAGGAAAAAGGCAGAGAATTATTTCCACCATCACCCGACTGTCCACAAATACTGAATGCGAAGGCACGTCGTACCTTCAAACAAAACAATGGGCAATCTTGGAGGAACTATGTCTCCAAACTTAATTCACGTACGCCAATGTCCAAGATATGGAACATGGTTCAAAGAATTAAAGGCAAGGTTCAAAATCTGCTGTTCACTATCTTAAAGATGGTGATCATTTAATTACTGACAAATCTAAAATTGCAAATAAAATTGGCGAATCTCTTGCCAAAAATTCTTCATCAGCAAATTATGTTCAGAGATATCAGAAACAACAGAAAAAGACAAAACCTAATTTCGAATCAAATAACGGTGAAGATTATAAGGAAGTGTTTTCTTTACATGAGCTACATACTGCTCTTGAGCAAGCTCATGACACTGCAGCGGGTGATAACAATATACATTACTTTATACATTACTACTGAAACACTTACCTGAACCATGTCTGGTAACACTTTTAGATACATGTGACAAACTACGGACGTTGATTATTTGGTACGCTTAGAATCTTTTGTTAAAAATGCTACAGTAAATAAACAATATGCTGTATCAATTTTCTTTGATCTTGAGAAAGCTTGAGATACGACCTGGAAGCATGGCATTTTAAAGGATTTACATGATTTTGGTTTGAGGGGTCGTTTACCTCTTTTTATATCACAGTTTTTAAAAGACAGGCAATTTCAAGTCCGAGTGGGCTCAACCCTGTCTAGTCATTACAATCAGGATCAGGGTGTCACTCAAGGCAGTATTTTGACTGTCACTTTATTTAGTATCAAGATCAACAGTTTATCCAAGGTTTAAACATTTCAATTGAAGGATCACTTTTTCTGGATGATTTTAATATTTCTTGTCGTGGTAAAAATATGCATACTTTTGAACGGCAATTACAGCTGTGTTTAAATAAAATAAATAAATGGTGTCTTGAAAACGGCTTTATATTTTCCAAGTCCAAAACTAATTGTCTACACTTTTGTAGAAAATATAAGCCGCATAAAGACCCAGAACTATCTTTAAATGGCACTCCGATCAAAGTTGTAAAGGAGGACAAGTTCTTGGGTCTAATTTTCGACTCCCATTTAACTTTTTGCCGCATATTAAATCCCTTAAAGCTAAATGCCTGAAGGCCCTTGATTTGTTGAAAGTTGTTTCCAAGTCAAAGTGGGGATCAAGCTACCCTTCTCCACCTATATCGATCATGAGTCAGTATATGGTACAAAATTCTAAATTGGTAGACATAATGCATTCAGTATGTGTTTTATTGATACAAGTGTAGCATACTACAACATCTTTCCAAAACAGATTTTTACTATTTTTGGAGTAGGATAAAAGTTTTTTCTCCTTGAAACTTAAAGAGATCAATGTCCCCAAAAGGCGATAGTGTTTGAAATACTAAGTGCTGCCATAATCCCTTTGCTTTGAATAGTTTGCTGATCCATTTAATCTTCATATAGTTGCAAAAACATATGATAAATATCATTTTCAAACCCCCCTTTTCATAGTCATTTATTAACATATTTCTTTTAATTTTATCACGTTTGCCTCCCCAGATAAACCTGAAAAAGAAAATATTCAAACGTTTAAAGAAGCGCTTAGATGGGTTAGGAAGCGCCATGAAAAGGTGTGTAAAAAGGGGGATTTGATAATCATAATTCTGCCTCACAAAGTTAAAGATCTGTTTGACCATGAAAATAGTATTTTTCTGATTTTTTAAAATTGTTGTGCAAAGTTTAGTGAAATCATTTCATGTAAGTTAGTTGAAAAGGTAATGCCCAGAATTTTGAATGGTTCTTTCGACCAACGAAGAGGTATATGCGGAGTTGCTCATTAGAATTTCGCTTGGAACCAAACCATATTGCTATGGTTTTTTTACAGTTGAGGTTTAAACCAGATACGGTAGCAAATTGTTTAATAACATATATAAGTTCATATATCCCTTTTCAGATCCTTCAAGTGTGAAATTGGTATCAACAGCGTACTGAAAAATGAGGTATTCCATACCCTTTATCTTAACTCCTTTTATGTTCTTATTTGTTCTAATTGCAATAGCTAGTAATTCGACACAAGCAACAAATACGTACGCGGCGACCAGGTTACCTTGACGACAACCACGCTCTAAAGTGAAAAAGTCTGATAATGTACCAGAATTGATAATAGAGCTTCAGCTATTCCTTTGAAAAAGTTTAACCCAATTTCTAAGTACAGGACCAAAGTTAAAGGTTTCCAACGTTTCGTCAATGAAGTCCCCCTCAAATGTATCGAATGCTTTCTCAAAATCAATTGCAACCAAAAGACCTGGTACTTCATGTTCTTCACAATAATGCATTAGATCATACAGTATTTCTAGTATTTTCCCCAATAAACCTATTTTTAAAAAAACCTGTTTGCGTTTCACTTATTATATCAGGAAGGACTTCTTTAAGTCGTGAAGCAATTGCAACGGATGCAACTTTATGGTCTAATTTTAAAAATAAAAATAAAATAGATTTAAAAAACCCAAAACAAAACAAAATTTGAAAAAAACCCAAAACAAACTTTATAGTCTACGTTTAAAAGACTAATTGGTCGCCAATTTTTCAAGTAGCGTCTGTCGCGAGAGTCTTTTGGTATACATGTAATTATACCTTGTCTTTGGAAATCTGACAAATTTCCCGTTTTGTATGAACATGTAATAGATCGCCAGAAAATTACACCTATGTCCTTCCAGAAAAAAAGTATGAAATTCTGCACTAAAACCGTCCGTATCAGGACTTTTTCTGTTCTCCATATTTTTTAATGCCCGTGCACATTCGTCAAGCGTGAGTTCAGTTTCACAAAATTCCCGTTTATCATTTCAAAGTTTAACATCGAAGTCTTCCTTTTTTGACAAAACTGCGCTTGGTGTTATAAGTTCACCCATATTTTTATTGATATAATTTCTCTTTTCTAAATTCATAAAGTATTCCATATTTTTTTCTCCCTCTTTGTACCATCTAGCCTTACTCCGAAATATAAGCCCTTTTACTTTAGCAATTCTAATATTTTCAAGTTTACCTTTTTGTAGCATAAATCTATATTTTCATCACTATTTAATGTTGAAATTGGAGTTGGAGCAGGACTTGCACACATAAACCACTTGCACACTAACACGCATGTAGATTTATTTATTGTTTATTATAATGCTAAGACAGGTTTAAGGGTATTAAAAACCTAAGTGTGTGTGTGTGAGAGAGAGAGAGAGTGAGAGATAAAAAGTGATAGTTGAGTATCTTCCATTTACTATCTAGTATAAATAAAAGCAGCATACTAATTTATTGATTCCAGGAATCCAGTTATAGTAATACGGTAATCATTGTCATCTCCATATTTGCTGAATATAGCATGTGAGTACACGATAACACAACGTCGAATATATAGGAATATGTTCAACAAATGAACAGAATTAAGTCCATAAAAATAAAGAAAAAAGAAAAACGCAACTTGGGTCCAATGAGTAGCGTCTTGGAGTTTGGTGTTCAAAGTTATCTCCATATCTCCTGAAGATAATATTTTAACACATTATGTCACGTCTAATGGTCGCATCATGGACGTATGTGTTGTATATTTCAACAGTATAAGACACCACATAACACATTATGTGGATTATCGTAACACATTTTAAACACCACACAACACATTATAGGCTAACCTTTTCTATATGCAGTATTTAACTGAAACTTGAAACATAGTAAGATTTCGAATAAGAATAACACACTCCATCTTACTCGATGCATGGAATGTTTATGCTGTATCCCCTATCAGTGGAATAGCGAGATGGAGGGAAGTCTAGTGACGGCTGATAACACTGTCGATGTCATCGTACGGGTTGATTTATAACGCTTATTACCCTCAGTTGTGGTTCCATACACCCGCCCGTAGAAGTACCACGCATTGTCAATGCCGTCATGATTCTTAAGTCTATTAATAAGTGCGACATTAGCCTTTGTCACGTCATCCGATAACCTCGCCTCGGATCTCTCCTGTTTTTGTTTCCTCAACCGAATTACTGTTGACTTCGCTTCAGATGAAGCAAACTTAATAAAAATGGGCTTGGTAATCGACTTATTGGCATGGTCGATTCTATGAATCGCCAATATGTTGCTATGGTCTACATCAAAATTGGCCTTGGATTTCATCAAATCTGTGAATTTCTCTCTCAAGTCCTCATCCTCAGTTTGAGGTACATTAAACACTTTAATATTGTTTTCTCTTGAGAATTGTTCATTCTGATTACTCTGCTTGACAGCTTGATTTGCCCGCGCCTCTATTTCTGAAAAATCCATCTCCAAGTTGTTAAGTTTGACTTCTTTCTCTTTTAAGTCCTTACGGAGTTGTTCAGTTTCATTTTGTAGCGCCATAACATCACTCTTGACCTGCCCATGCCAATTTCGGACACAACAGCCTGTGAAATTTCGGCTTTTAAGCTTTCTCTTAGAGATTTAACACACTCATCAAAAATGGCCTTCAAAAGTTCTTTAATTTTATCCTTTGTAGGCATTTCTGATATCATGTGACGAAGTTCTGTATTTCAACATTTATTTCAGTCAAATTAGGTTTTTTTGGCGGCATAGTTAATGAGAGAGAAAACAGCTGATAAATGAAAGTCAACACACCTGTAATCACCCCACTCCACGATACATGTATAGCACGCTTCACGCGACTTCACCTTTGACCTGTCACAGGTGAAAGATTCACACGTGGGTTGAGTTGGTTTTTTCAAAGTCAAAGTTTCAAGGGGGGTAGTGGTCAGAAATTTCACAGGTATTATTTCGGTTGGTTAGAAACTTACGTTTTAATCCATTAGGGACTTACTCGGAACTCCATAAATAGCTTTGTAGGGCATTTTGTGCGAGAGCTGGCGTTCACATGTGCGCACACCTAGCCATCCAAGGGAGGCAATCTGTATGTTTCTTGTCATCAAAATGTCAAGACATAATTTGAAAATATCTATCTATTTATCTATGATCCTTGGTCCTCCTCAGAGAGGGTACGTAAGTCCCACAACTTTCAAAGTCAATTTCTACCTACGAAAATATTTTAATCGAAGAATAATTGTTGTTTTAAATAATGGCTAAATTTCACTACAATCGCCAGTGGCTGAAGGGATGGTGTAAATCCAGCTAGGGTCCATGCAGGTAGCCACAGTACTGTCAGTCCCCATGGTCCCTAGCATGGTGATCAGCTTTCAGTTGCTGGCGATATATAGCCCATTTTTACATTGTATTGTCCAAACATAGTTTTCTACTTTTAAAGATATATGCTAGCTAGTTTTAACTAATTTTGTGATAATTTAGTAATTTTACTGTCCTTCGTTGACAGGGTTTTATATATTATATGTATGCATTATGAATTTAAAACTAGTTTTAGTCACGATATGGCTGAAATATTGCCAATGTGACTTCAATGTGAATTTTAACTCACTCACTCACTCACTCTATGACCCCTGACATTATACTCGTTTACCTGTATGTTGTTTAACGCCAGAATCAGCAATATTCCAGCTACCTAGCGGCGGTCTCTAAGTAGTCGAGTCTGGACCAGACAATCCAGTGACCAACAACAGGAGCATCGATCTACGCAATTTGGATACGACATGTGTCAACCAAGTTAGCGGGCCTGACCACTCAATCCCGTTAGTCGTCTCTTATGACAAGCATAGGTTGCTGAGGACCAATTGTAAACCTTATAAAACGGGTAAATAGTCAGCATAAACACAATTGCTTTCAATAACACTTTGACATTGAGGACATGTTTTCAGTTAAATGGCTTGAGACGAAGGCCTGTACAAAGTGAATGTAGAACAACAGGTTAAGAATCTGAAGTGTTTCTGTTTGTTTCATTAGGTGGGATAAGGATCAATCTTAATGTGTTCTTCTTTCAGTGAGACTTGGTGTTAATTGAACAGTAAGTGAGTTGTATTGAAAGCCACTTCTATGCTGAATGCCGTTGGTTTTAACGCCACTTTGAAGTTAAATACAGTGAGTACTTTGACGCTATATGCAGACTAGTCGTACTAAAAATAAAATGTGAAATGCTGGATTTCGTCAGAAATCAATGTTAACTGAGGGATAAGAGTTAGTGAGTTAAAATTTCACGTCACATTGGCAATATTAAATAATAAATAAAGTTAATGTTTGTATAGCGCCTGTTCCAACATATTGCTCAAAGGCGCTTAGGCGAAGGCTATATTGAACAAGTGGGTTTTTAGTTGTCGTTTAAACTGGTCGAGATTGACAATGTTCTGAATGTGCCGAGGAAGACGGTTCCAGAGCCAGGGGCCGGCTTTGGAGAACGATCTATCTTCATAGTGTCTTTTCCTAGTCATAGGAACATCCAGTGCTCTTGATGGTCTTGACCTAAGATCTCTCCCTGGAGTGTAGGTTGATAGGAGTTCACTGATATACTCAGGAGCTAGACCATGCAGCGATTTGAAGACAAACACCAGGATCTTGAACTGGATACGTTGTCTCACTGGTAGCCAATGGAGGTCTTGTAAGACCGGGGAGATGTGATCTCGACGTCTGGTGATGGTGATTACTCTGGTTGCACTGTTGTGCACTCTGGAGTCTGGAGAGTGAGTATCCCGATGCCCCATACAATAGACTATTGCTGTAGTCTATGCGAGATGTAACCAACGCATTAACTAGAGTCTTGACTGCATCCGTACCAATATGCTTCTTGATCAAGCTGATGTTTCTTAGATGGTAGTAGCATGACCGGCATACAGCATCGATGTGTCGCTCAGATGACAAGGATGACTCAAAAACCACACCTAGATTCCTTGCTTGAGAACTGGGGTTAACATCACAGTCACCAAGTTTCAATGGTGGGAACTGAAAGTTTGAAAGCAAAGATTTGGATCCAAAGATAATAAGTTCTGTCTTGTCGGCGTTGAGTTGGAGAAAGTGCGTGGACATCCAGTGCTGGATCTCCTTGACACAATCTACGATGGTCGCCTGTGCATTAGCAACAGAGGAAGGGTGGAAAGGTCGGAAACCCATGTAGATCTGGGAATCGTCGGCATATAGATGAAATCCCAGATTGCATATCATGACGAGGATTTGAATAATAAAAAAAGTCGTAATGAATAAAGTCAAATTATAAAACCCTGTCAACGAAGGACAGTACAATAACTAGAGGATCACAGATATAGATATAAAACTAGTATGAAAAACTATAAACGTTCAACTATAGAAGACAATACAATATAAAAACAGGCTATGTATTGCCAACAACTGAAGGTAGATCACTAGGGACCATGGGGACTTCCAGTACATTTGCTTCCTGCATGGACCCTAGCTGGGTTTACACCATCCCTTCAGCCGTTAGCAATTCAGTCAAATCTAACAATCTAGCATAAATTAAACATGACACATATTCTACGAGTAAAAGGTGGTAAGAATAAATTTATCTTGAATGTTTTGGGACTTACCTACCCTCTCAAGAGGACAAAACTTTTACAGTACTTTAACCCCTTTTGAGGATACAGCCACTAAGAATCTCAGTTGCTAAGTTAAACTATACAAGTTATAAAATACATCTATCTACAAAACATGTCAATCAAAATGAATCAATTAAATCAATTTCTTTTAAAAACCAATAATTAAATGAAAATTAATATTTGTAAAAAGAACCTTAACAGTTTTTACATTGAAATAGTTATCCCTTATGATGGAAAGTTCAACACAGTCAAGCAGGACATGCTTGACCGTGTTTCTCTCATCACAAGGGATACAAAACGGAGGATCCTCACCTTTCAATAGGGATTCATGAGTATATCTTTGTGTGGCCAATACGACATCGTCGCATGATGAACTCTTCAAATCTGGACTGACAACCCAAGTAGTTGCAACCTGATGGATAAGGCATCTGGGCAAGAAGTATGCAACACCATGGTCCTCAGGTTTGGTAGGCATCATGATTTAAGTGTGGTATGCGATTCCCAATCTTTGCCTGAATGGAAGTGTCAAGACAAGGCAATTTAATTTCAACTATCGATGATCTAGTATCTTCCAATAACCATCAAATAGCAAAGACTCTTCCATTGGTTTACCCACCTGATACTAAGGGGGACAAGTGAGACCGTATCAACTGTTTCATTATGCATAAAGATTCGGAGTGACAAGAATCTCTTCAGAAAGCTCTTTGACAAAAGTGATTATTTCAACTTTCCAATAGTCAACTTTCCTTTTATGTTGAGTAATTCTCCAACCACTCCAACTCCAGCTCTGTTCTTCATAAGCATTTCTTAATCGACGGATTCCTTTTGAAATTTCCTGTGAGTATGTACATGTTTGTTTGTTGCCTTTATTAGCAAGATGTGTCAACACAAGGTTCACGTGTTGCCTTTTGTTGGTAAGGCAATTTTGACTTTTACAAAAGGCTGAGTACTTTAATCTACATGGAAAGTCTGTTTCTGGGAGGTATCTTAACGCAAGTAATTTTGCTAGCTAGTTATAATTTTGGGAATGGCGATAACATATTTACGTTGTTTGAAAGCACACACTAAAAACCTTCAGTCAAAAAGGAACCATTAGAATCCAAGCGTTAGACCAGTAGGACCTTTTCTAAACAGAATAGGGAACATATAGTGTAAGTTTGTGATAATGGTAGCACGATTTAACGGTACCATACTCTTGATACGGTCGGAATTGAACAATTCTTTAGAAAATGAAACGGGTTTTGTCGCTTTTAATATTACGAATGGATTATTGTTTGTCCATGTGTCTCGGTATGCATTTACTTTCATACTGTTTGTATATAATTTTGGATATTAAAAGCAAGGACGTTGCCGTGTGTAGGGTCGTTATTTTGTAGGGTCGTTATGGAGTGTGATACATTATTTTGTAGGGTCGTTAAAGACTTTGATAGCTTTCTCTTTTCAGGTCTACAGATAAATTATCTAATAATGTGTTTATAATGTCGGTCTAGGGATTTCCTAAGTTAATGATTCTACTCTTGATGGAGTATTAGGTTTTTTTGTTTGATGACTTTTTGGTACAGTATGGTTGATCTAACTCAAACGAAGAATGAGGACTGTATGTGTCTATTATGAATAGACAATGCATGTCTAATACACCCGATTCCAGTTTTAACCCACCCATTATCAACCTAACTTTTCATGTCTCAGTGGAGAGTTTTAGTGCTAACAAGTGCGTTGGAATTGTCTTTTTCCTTTTTTGCGAGAAACCGTTAATGGCATGTACTGAATTATGGAGCAAGTGGAACCAATTATAGTCCTTACTACGTCAGGCAGGTATAGATAAGTATGAGATTACTCTGCCGAAATCAATATGACACAATAATGAAGGCATTTATGATTGCATAACAAACACAAACGTTTCAATTACTTAAAAATGTTAATGTGACGAATGAAGGGAATGAAAACATATTTCGATTGAAGCAGAATGTATTTCCTGTACGTAAACCTTCTTCACCACACGTTTCGGAACAGCTCTTCGTCACTTTGTAAGTAACATTATTGAGATACAAGTTAATGAACGTACACTTAACTAAGTATATATTTATAAAACGTATGCGTAATTATATAGCGTCAGATACTGCTGTTATACAGAGGGATGTTATCGGACTTCTGCTGTATCAGTCATACCCACTTTGTTAGAAATTTTAAAGTTGATAACTTTTAAGTACAGAAAGTATCTGTTCAAAGATTTGCACGATGTCTTCACGAAACATTGTCTCTAATTGATTGAAGTATGATCAAATTGTTTTGTTAGGAACTCGCCAAGTTTCATTGATTTTTTATCATATATTGAACTCATGACAATAATATTTTCAAAGTCACGAATTTGTTTTACAATACATCAGTTCATGTGGAAACAGTACCTTTAAACGATGTGGAATATTTGGCAAAAGTTAGTTTAGAATAGTTGCCTGAAGAAAGTGCCTATATTTACACTAGTCTAAACTTATGAAAGGAAATATGGATTAATTTAACAGGTAATCAGCTTTTAACAAAGCCCATTCTTTCTGAACGTTTGAGAAACTTATTAACACGATCACCAACTTAACAGCTAGCATATTACATCTGAAGCAAATACTGTAAACTATGTTTATTATGAACATGGTTATGACGAAATGACTGATATAAAGAACTGTTATAAAATGCTGGCAACTTGCTTCACATTTTACATATAATGCTTAACATGAACTACGAGTAACAAATATAATTGAGTGGTTCATTTAAGTACGCACATAACCTCAATTCACTGTAAAACGTCACTATTCTCCAAATAGTCAAAGACTGGACCATGGCGCTCGTCCGACTCCAGCTGCATCTGTCTCTGGTGCACTTCCTCCCCTCGGACATAGCTCCACCAACAAATGTGGCCAACGTGTTAGACTGCTTCAGCTCTTGCTTGAGATACCAGCAGTGTGTCTCCCTGATTTACAACAGGAACAACAAACAGTGCTACACCTATCCAGGCAGGCTTGAAGTTCCCTTCTGGGGAACTGACATCAATACTGACTTGGACATTTACAACACCAACAGAGGTAAGGGAGATTGTCTGGCAATCGTGTCAAACAGATTCGTGATGTTTTCCATAAACATAACACCATGAGTTTTAAAATGCAGTTGTCCTTCACACGGAGACATTTTGCGTGAACACAGTGGTGAATGAGTGGGTATGCATTTAAGCAATTTTCCAGCAATATCACGGCAGGGGGCACACCGCACATGGGCTTCACACATTGTAGCCATGTGGGAAATCGAACCCGTGTCTACAATGTGTCGAACAATCGCCATTTCCAAACCGCCTCTCTGAATATAACTGTCTGCAACTCAAGCTTATGTGATGCTTCTTGGCTAAATTCCCTTTTTTGAAATTCCCAAGCATCGAAGTTGTATTAACGTGTATTCAAAATGAAGCAGCAGTACAAACGGAAGAAAAGGACACGACTTGCGCCCCTGGTTGTGCTTACTCCTTGGTTTGAATATCGTACACCAAAACACAGTAGGTTTTACTCCGAAAACAAATCAATGTTTGTTTGCATCAGTAAAGCCCCATTTCCGATGTCCCGGTCGTGATTTTGCTTCCATAAAATGACAAATGACACTTCGAACCCTTTCAGTCCAGTCATTGAGCCCAATACTTCATTCACTCAGTGTTACATCTGTATTTTACTAAACGTTGTTGTACTTTTAATGTTTCCTTGTCGAAAAGAGATGAGAGTACGACTGAAACAACATGTGGTATCACATTGTTTGATTAAATGGCAAAATTTCCATTTGGAGGTACCTTTTTTTAGTTGCCGTGGTTGTAATAAAGAATGTTTATTTCAGATGGATATGGTTGTCCAAGTCATCTTGGATATGATTTTAATTCCACGGTTAATGTGTGTTACAAAATACATGGTGACTTTCAAACGAAGCACTATTATGCTGCTCGCATCTGCGTCGCCGACGGTGGTCATCTCATCAGAATCAATTCAAGTGCCAAGGATGAATTCTTGTCTGTCGTTTGGCCAACTGGATCTGGTAAGCAATCGCATGAAAAATTGAAAACTGTCCTAAAAATGATGTTATAGAAGAAGAAATCTCTATTTTCTATTGTTCCAGTATTTGCATATTTCACTTTTTAGCAGCCACTGTACTTATGAGTAAATCTCATAATACCCCCACGATTGAATATTTTACTGTCTCATGTCCCTCTACTTCTGCAACTATTGCTTGATATCATACCAATGAAAAGCCACAAAATATTGTCCATAGTCACAAAGAACCTCCACTGTAAAATGACCAGGGTGCCGTTCCACTAACCGATCTTAGCCCTACGCCAATCGTAAACCCCTAAAATCCCAACCTTAGCGTAACGTTACGATCGGCATACCGTTCCACTAACCGATCTTACCTAAGTCAATCGTAAAGTTAAGATCCAAAGTCTAAGTTGCTCATGACCAACTTAGGATCGCTAAAATCAATCGTAGAGAAACCAAAATGGTGGCTTTCCTATTCTATGTGAAAAATAAGAGCGAGCATTTCACCGTGAGCGTCCCCTAAAATCCCCCAAGAAATGAATTTGTATATTTCTGTGATGTAAACAAACACTGCACTGAAGCCTTACAAATGTCAGGCCAGTCTGACCACTGTCGTCATGGGAACACAACCGAGCGAGTCGGTGTAACACATTTGTACAACAATATTGCAACGTCATAGTTAAGAATAGGGACAGCTGTGAAGTGAACAATGTTCTGAAACAAAAAGATACAAATATGTTTGATTTCACGTGCGCTTATTTGGTGGGGGATTCTAAAGGCAGGCCGCGTGTTATTCAAGACCAATGACAGATTCTACATACGTTATAGAGGATGCCTCGTCACGCCTTGTTTATTCTGATTGACAAGGTTCAGGCACATAATAAAAGCTCTGACACAATTGACATTTTTTAAGTCCAGACTTAAAACCTGTTCTCAGTATATTACTTATAATCTCGGCTGTAAATACTCTCGTGTAAATTATCTGTACATAGCGCCTTGAGCATGCCCCAGGATGTGGAATAGGCGCACTATAAATATGCATATATTATTATTATATTATGCCTGATACCCAGCGTTCACACACACTTGCACCTGAAACCAAGGTGCTCACTACCCTAATATTTTGCTCTAGGGTATTTTCTCCACGTTTACACTTGGTTAGAAAAATACCCATGAAGGCCCGGATTAGAATATTGAACTTCAATAACCCATGCTTGTCGTAAGAGGCGACTAACGGGATTGGGTGGTCAGGCTCGCTGACTTGGTTGACACATGTCATCGGTTCCCAACTGCGCAGATCGATCCTCATGCTGTTGATCACTGGATTATTTATAGCTAAGATACATAGCGTTCACTAACATGAACGCTCATGTTAGTGAACGCTATAAATCTTAATTAGCTAAATTATTTACAGACCGCCGCGATATAGCTTGACTATTGCTGAGTGCGGCGTAAATCTAAGCTCACTCAGTCACTCAGTTGGTTCGTAAACTACTTCCATCATTTGCTAGACTATGCAAAGGGAAATAACTCGTGCCTCGCATTCCTCTATCTCTCTAACGAAAGAGTCTCCATCTAAGCTCGGATCGGATCGTTAGATCGGGACCAGCTACGATCGGCCTAAGATCGGTTAGTGGAACGGGTGTAACTTTTAGCTAAGACGATTGTAAAATTGGCGTAACTTGCTAAGATTGATCTTAGTTAAGATCGGTTAGTGCAACGGCACCCAGGTGTAGAATGGAGACCCCAAGTTTAGCCCGAGTAGAACAAAAACTACTACCGACATAAGAATTGTCCACTTCGATATCCATACATGTTGTCACAGACTGACCAGGATACTACTTTGATGAGTCTAAGTTGACGGCAGCTGATTTCTTACTCATCGCAAATGGGTACGAGGCTCTTTCCAAATTGTATCTGAGAGGTTAACCAATCATTATGTACGCACAGGACTAAATCGTGAAATGAGCAAATGAGCTTACAAGAGTAAGGAACATTAAAATCTAACCAAACACAAAAGTTTATGTTTGTCAATGAGCCATATCGTGATTTTAACAAATTACAAATTCATGATAAAATGCCATTAAATTATAAAACCCCTACAGTAAAATAACTAGATTATCACGGATAGAGAATTAAAACTAGCATGTAACTGTAAAATTAAACTGTAAAACAATACAGTATATAAAAACGGGTTAGAGATCACCAGCAGCTGAAGATAGGTCACCATACTAGAGACCATGGGAACTTACAGTACCTTTGCTACCTGCATGGACCCTAGTTGGATTTACACCATCCCTTCATCCGCCGGCGATTGCGGGAAATTTTAGCCATGATTTAAAATAACACAAATACTATGTTAAAAAGTCTGGTTAGTATAAATTTACCTTGAATATTTTGGGACTTACGTATCCCCACAGAAAGACAATACAAGACTACAACCCCCTATGAGGATACAGCCACAAACAATTTAATCTAAATGTTAAATTTATAAATAATTTTCTAACAGATGACAATAAATTTCTTTCTTATAAAGAATTCGTAGAACTGTATGGGGTTGAAACAAATTTCCTTGAATATACAGGATTATTATCTTCATTGAAAACATATTCAAAACAGAGTTCGTTCAAAATTAATATTCAGAAAGATTTACCTTTTACCTCTCCTAATTTGGAAATACTACTCAAAGCTAAGAAAGGATGTGGCATATTTTACAACAGGCTTCTTCACAAGGAAGCTATAAACCAAAAACTGCTTTATGAAAGTAAGTTGGAAAAAGAATTGAACATAGATATTAGATTTAATCTATGGAAAACACATAATTATATACCATTTCGAGCATCTTATAGTGCTAGGCACAGATGGCTTCAATATCGTATTATCATAGGATCCTCACAATAAAGATGTTTATAAATACAAACTAATAGAATCACCACTTTGTACATTATGTGATGTTGAAATAGAATCGATCATTCATTTATTATATGAATGCAAACTTGTCAAAAAGCTGTGGCAAGATCTACTAGAATGGATTGAAAATGAAACAGACACCCATTTGAAATTAAACGCGGAACCATTATTCTCGGATTCAAAGAGAGAAGAAATGATGTACTGAATGCCATGTTCATATTAACTAAAGAATACATATATTCTAGAAAGGTAGCAAACATTGTACCTTCTCTCGCTGGTCTGAAACCAAAATTGAATTACAATTACCAATTACACAAATTTAAAGCGTACTCTCACTGCAAATACGACACTTTTGTTACATTTTGGTCGTCTTGCCACAATCTATTTACATAGATAATGACTTTGTAATTTGACTCCTATATAAAACAACAAATATGCTGACTTGTTAAATGTGCATGATATGCTGTACCTAGATCAAAAAGAAATAAAGTGACACCCCCCAAAAACAACAACAAAAAACAAACCAATCTCAGCTGCTAATTTAAACTACCTCTAATATATATATATAAATCAAAATTCATGAAGTAATTCTATTTATTTTAGAAAATCAATAATTAAATGATAATTGACATTAAAAACACCCTTCATTGTTTTGTCATTGGAGGCAATACCGTGTCTCAAATGAGACTAAGAACTAAGTACTACGTAACAGGCCCCAGAAATATTGTTAGTGAACTCATGAATGTTAAGAACACTTTTGAATCTTTTGAACAAGGCCGTTTTTGGAGCCAGAATAGTGAGAATTGGGATAATTTACACGTTTCCATGTAAGCATTTTATCCGCACTTGGCAATTAGGCTGGGAACAAAGCAGTTCGAAAACAGTCCCAAATCGACCTCTTTCCGATCTTTAATGCGCACCATATTTGGACATGTCCACCACACGTCGACCCGTGAAGATCCGGGTTAGAATTGTTCTCAGTAACCCATGCTTATCGTAAGAGTGAGTGAGTGATTTTTGTTTTACGCCGCTTTTAGCAATATCCCAGCAATATCATGGCGGGGGACACCAGAAATGAGCTTCACACATTGTACCCATGTGGGGAATCGAAGCTTATCGTAAGGGGCGTCTAATCGGTGGTTAGGCTCGCCAGCTTGGTTGACACGACGTCGTGTCATCGTATCCCATTTGAGTAGATCGATGCAAATACTATTGATCACTGGATTGTCTGGTCTAGACTAGACTATTTACAGATCGCCCCATATAGCTGTAATATTGTTGAGTGCGGCGTTAGACAACAACCAACCAGCCTCCACACGTAAAAAAATAAACAACAACAACAACAAAACAGTTTGGATTGTTCTTTTGGTCTTGAACATTTGCACCTACTTTAAGAGTCGTACAACGCTTTTACAAATCTTTGTGATACACGTTTATAACTAAATGCACAGGTGTGGCATATCGGCTATAATTGCCTCAGATGAAGTTCGTTCGAAGTTAACATGTTAACATGTCAGTAAGTAAAATTCGATTTGATTAAAACATCTGCAGTTCTAACTTTAACACGAGTCCGACAAATAAGACGCCTAGTTGAAATGAATGTGGCGTAACCATTGACCCGGAACAGTGAAAGCAATAACGACTCAATCGTTAATTTTCGTCAATTATCAAGTCAGTTATGTTTATATCTAGACGTCTATTATCTGTACAATTTGCTGTATGACCTCTCCTGGAGTGATTGTCCGGATAGATGATACATAATTTGCACATATACAAATGGAAATACTTTTAGAGAAAAAGTAGGCACATATTGTGGGTTTTGTGCACAGCCAGAATTCTGATAAAACGTTGATGTGAAACTGATTGTTGAAATGTTTAACAGTTTTATGAAGCTAAACTAAATGATATCATTTACACGTAATTTCAGTTTATGTCGATGGCAGGTGCATAGTGGGCGAAGGCTGGAAGTACTCGACTGGTGACAACATAACCTACTTCAGGTGGATGCCAGGTCAACCCAATAGCATCTGCGGCGTTGGATGGGGGAAGTGTCTGGAATCAAACTCGTCTGGTAGTAACGACATCGAATGTTACCTTCCTATGCCATTTATATGTGAAATCGACATATAAAGCAGTGTATGGTACACGATTTGTAATTTTACAAATGATTAATCATTCGGATCAAAGTGAACCGTATACAACAATAGCTTGGCATCGGTACTTTTTCTCCTCCTTCACTACTATTCATTCTGGCGGTTAACCACTTCGATAACGATCGTTACAAACAACACGCAGGTATCCTCATGCTTTATTGCCCTTTATCTTTCAAACATTAGAGCTTACTTTAAGCATGGCCTTTATCATGATTTGAATGTTGTTTTCACAACTTAAAGATTGACGCATGTACGTGCCTACATCACACGGCTTAGGCAAGCCGACTAAATGACTAAATTGTATGTTAGGTATTGTTTGTGAACTGAGCTTTTTGCTTTGTTGTAGGGGTTTTAGTGGGAAGAAGAGTATATGGAGAATCTCACTGATCCACTGTCTGCTAATATCAATTATATCAACACGAGTTGATAAAGTTACAAATATCTGCGGAGGATATTTTACTTTTATCAACGAGTGTTGATATATTCAATATCAGAAGACACGAGGGTGAAGTTCTATTTTTTATTAAAAATCTCTTTTCATTAGGTTTCAATGAAAAATGAACATCCCTGAACACGGTACTGCCATTAGACTTGTAGTGCAGCGATGTCATAGCATTGTGAGTCTTGTAATTGTTGACGTCAGGGTATCGTACAAAATCTACTGACAAAGCGATATCTCCAGTGGAACACAGTTTTTGATGATAAATTAGAATACTGGAAATAGTATTCTACGCAAAAATTGGTATTATTTCATGTGTTTTACTTCTTTGAACTGCAGTCCGTAAATCCATTGCACAGTATTTACAGGGGTTACAATGGGTGAGCTTAACATGGCATGTTGAGCAAACAACGCAGTTTTACACGATGGGTTCCTGTTTGGCGTTGACATAAGAATACAAAAAGTTTGCTCAGATGAACAATTAGTCAATTTAGGTGATATGAAGTAAAAAGCACATACCAAACGAACATGAAAATATTCTTCAGTAGCATTACCACTGTGCTTTTTACATATATTTACAACTGCATGAAATTTTCCTTTGCAAAACATCATAATAGCAACACTGGGACTGGGCCAATGATGGTCTCATTGACACAATGTATATACAATAGATGAACTTTTTCACTAATAAATTGTTCTTTTAAAAAGGAATATGTCTATGAACATGTATTTTAATTTAAGTTGGTGCTCAATTTCTGTTGGAAACTGTCGTTACATCTCTGGAGTACAAGTGACAGGAATCCGGCTTTGTTTCCTACCCCAGACAATCCAGTGATTATTACCATGTCACGATGACAGAGCATGTGTTTATGAATCACTGATTAGTGATGATACCAGGTGTTCGCGACAAGGTGAGCGTATCCTGCACCACCGGAGGCACCCGTCATAAACATATGCTAATCATTTGTTCACCGATAATAATTTGGGAACGTACAAGTCAAAATATATCTTTATGCTTCGATCTAAATATGAGGCGGTCTCACTTGTCTCCTTAATTTCAAGTACTGACATGCACAACTTACAAACAAAACCTCGTTACAGTTTTATTCTATTATTAAGTCATCACTTACCACAGATTTGTACATCTTTGATCTTAATAATATTAAATATCGTAAATCACTGCTTATCTTCAGAAGCTGTTACAACAGGCTAGGAATACAATGTATTAGAAAAGGATTTTGTGATTATGAAAGCTCTGATTCTAAATGTGCTTTATATAATGTAACGGAAGATGAAATACAAATTTTATATTAATGTCCAATGTATCAAACTCTTCGTTGTGATGTACCTCTTATTATCCAGCATGGTGGAAATATCAATGGTTTAATATCTTTAATGAATTCCAATGATCATAAATTCATGTTAGCAAAATATCTTTAGAATGTGTTTCGTATTCGAGGAGAAGTCCTTTGATACGCATGTGTATATTTTCATGTATATTTAATGAACTGTATAACAATAAACAAATTGATTGATTAATTCAAGTACAGGTGGGTAAATCAGTGGAAGGGTATTGGCCATTTGATGGTTTTTGAACGATCAAATTATCGAAGTTAATTCTTGGCCATATTACCTTGCAGAATACATATTGGCTTCATCCCATTCCTCTTCACCCAAAGTTAATGTTGGTATGTAGATATTAATAATGCGGTTTCTCAGATCAGAGTATATTTGTTGGCATATGCTTATTAACGCGTCCCTTAACGATGACTAATCTTAACACGTTGTAATTTGCAGTAGAAAAGGGTTAATGCAAAATCTCTCGCGAAGAAAGTTTCCCTGGTGTGGTTGACCATGTGGTTTGGTATTATACGCAGTGTTTCTAGATTTAGAACGAGGTTTATTAGGAGGTTGTACTGTCTGTCAAGTTGTGTTATGTATGTGGTATAAATGAAGGGTATTACATACAGAGTGGCACAATTTACGGAGTGATTGAGTTAAGATTTTAAGTCGCATCGGCAATATTTCAGCCATATCGTGACTAAAACTAGTTCTAAATGCATAATATATACATATAATATATAAAACCCTGTCAACGAAGGACAGTAAAATTACTAGATTATCACAAAATGAGTTAAAACTAGCTAGCATATATCTTTAAAAGTAGAAAACTATTTTTTGACAATACAATGTAAAAATGGGCTATTGATCGCCAACAACTGAAGGTAGATCACCACACTTGGGACCATGGGTACCAGTACTTTTGGTACCTGAATAGACCTTAGATGGATTTATATCATCCCTTTAGCCGTTGGCGATTGTAGTCGAAATTGGCTATATATACGGAGTAGTGGTCTACAGGAAATGGTACTGTAGCAGAAGTACAATGCATGAAGCAGTCCTATGTATTGAGTGGTTCTATATATGTTGTTACACTATACACGTAGCAGTTGTTTATGTTCAATGGTCCCATATCTGTTGTAGTGCTATATAGTCATTGGTACTGCATAGAAACTATTAGAATGTATTCAGTGAGTGATGTATTTATTATTTAGTGAGTGAGTTTAGTTTTACGCCGCACTCAGCAATATTCCAACTATATAGCGGCGGTCTGTAAATAATCGAGTCTGGACCAGACAATCCAGTGATCAACAGCATGAGCATCGATCTGCGCAATTGGGAACCGATGACATGTGTCTACCAAGCCAGCGAGCCTGACCACCCGATCTCGTTAGTCGCCTCTTACGACAAGCATGGGTTACTGAAGATTCAATTCTAACCCGGACCTTCACGGGTCTTTTATTTAGTACCAACATTAACTTTGGGTTAAGAGGAGTGGTAAAATATAGTCAGTGATCCTGTATATGGAGTCATGCGATATATTCTATATACGGTTTAGTGGTATGTATTCAATGGTTATGATGCTTCTTGTAGTGGTATATATAGGATGACCCTGTGTATGGTGTAGTGATATTTATTCAGTGGTCCTCTATATTGTTTAAGGGTATGTATTGAATGGCGTTACATATTATGTCTTGGTGGGTATATATATGGTGTAGTGTTATGTATTGAATTTCCTTATAATATGGTGTAGTGCTATGTATCCAGTGATCCTATATATGGTTCTGTAGCATGTATTTAGTAAATCTATAATATGGTGAAGTGCTATGTATCCAGTGGTCCTATATATGGTTCGGTGGCATGTATTCAGTAAAACTATAATATGGTGTAGTGCTATGTATCAAGTGGTCCCATTTATTGTTCTGTGGCATGTATTCAGTAAATCTATAACATGGTGTAGTGCTATGTATCCAGTGGTCCTATATATCGTTCTGTGGCATGTATTCAGTAAATCTATAACATGGTGAAGTGCTATGTATCCAGTGGTCCCATTTATTGTTCTGTGGCATGTATTTAGTAAATCTATAATATGGTGAAGTGCTATGTATCCAGTGGTCCTATATATCGTTCTGTGGCATGTATTCAGTAAATCTATAAGATGGTGTAGTGCTATGTATCCAGTGGTCCTATATATGGTTCTGTAGCATGTATTCAGTAAATCTATAATATGGTGTAGTGCTATGTATCCAGTGGTCCTATATATGGTTCTGTGGCATGTATTCAGTAAATCTATAATATGGTGTAGTGCTATCTATCCAGTGGTCCTATATATGGTTCTGTATGTGTATTCAGTAAATCTATAATATGGTGAAGTGCTATGTATCCAGTGGTCCTATATATGGTTCTGTGGCATGTATTCAGTAAATCTATAATATGGTGCAGTGCTATGTATCCAGTGGTCCTATATATGGTTCTGTGGCATGTATTCAGTAAATCTATAATATGTCATTGTGGTATGTATTCTTTTATCTTATAGTGGAATCTGCAGTGTATTAACTTCTTTTCCCTCAAGATAATTCTCCTTCATTATACATTCTCGTCAATATCTAAATGTAATCCTTTTTCAGACCATTAAAAAATCCTCCTTATTTAGTTTGTGTTTTTGAGTTGACGACTATTAGCTGGAACGAAGATCAATCTTGTTACATCAACACATATTGATTCCAGCATAAGCATCCCCAAGGTTACAATGTGTATCGACCAAACACCAGGGACAGCGCAAGAGTGTGCCTGGAGTAGCCTAATCCGGATATCACCTTGGGATATAGGGAAGGTTCATCCTTGTGCATTTAAACTACATACTCATATATTTGCATTTCTAGACATTCTATGCCTTAATGATTTGTGAAGAAAGGCACATACCATACGTTGATGTGTTGTTCTTTCAGTGAGACTTTTCAAGGCAAAGGTGTATTTGCAGAAAAAAGCTCCACAACACACTTGTCATAATCCTAAGAAACGTGTTAACAGCACAGTTGTGAGTTGGGTTGACCTCCAGTTTGATGCTCAATGCAGAGTGAGTGAGTTGGTTGAACACCATTTTGATGCTAAATGCAGAGTGTGTGAGCTGTTTTTTACGCCACTTCGATGCTAAATTCACAGTGCATTGCACGATGCATCATGAGCACGTGTGCCGTAAATTACATTCAAATGGTGATGATGCAAATTCAAATGTTCACGAAACGGTTCATTTCCCTATGACACTTGTATTACACACAACAAGCCCATGATAAGGCAAAACAATTCTTTATCTTTTCAAACATGGTAAGATTAAAATTGCCCAGAGAATCATTTTAGTCATTGATTTGTCAAATCTTGAATTGTCCCCGACATAACTATCATAAAAAATTTGACTAGCCCCTGGAATGTTGTAAACACGTTTTGAGCAAGGGATGTTTGACGCTGTGTGAAATCTTCTTAAGAGCATGTTCCTTTGTACCTCAGCAGGTGTCAGCAAAGCCTGGAACGTTTGGAATAATGATGCACATTAAGGGAAAGTTAGAATACAGTCTAGCAGACTATTGGAAAGTTGAAGTCAGTTTCCTTCTCATACTGCCGATATTGTTTTGGTCGCTGTGATTCTTTATGCAAAAATCTAATATGAAACTGCCTATTTGATGGTTATTGATGTTGTCTTTCAGTGGCATTTAGAAGTTGTACATTGATGTCCAAGATATTTTTTATGGATTAAACTTCTTTTTTTTAATTTCTCTCACAACGTTTCGAGACCATTCCAGGTCCCTTCATCAGGTGAACTGGCAGTTAGGACTATGACGTCGTCACTATAACTCAGTAATGACGTCATAGTGACGACGTCATAGTCCTAACTGCCAGTTCACCTGATGAAGGGACCTGGAATGGTCTCGAAACGTTGTGAGAGAAATTAAAAAAAAAAAAAGAAAAAAAAGAAAAAAAAAAGAAGTTTAATCCATAAAAAATATCTTGGACGTTATTGATGTTGTAAAAGAGGCTATATTTGCATCTATCTTGGCATTTGAACGGAACAAGAGCGTTGTTAGTTACCTGGTAACCACGACACATATTAATCTCCTGCTATCTGTCAATGGAATAATATGACTGACAAATCAGGAAGTCTGAATTGACAGAGAATCCTCAAATTTGTCAGACAAACGTGGACGGTCTCTATAAAATTTTCAGATAAGGACAAACTCTATGGATGAACAACTTCTTTATTCGGATGATGCGACGTTTCGATACAGATTCTTGTATCGTTGTCAAGCAAGTAACATTTGCCAGAATCGGTATTGAAACGTCGCATCACCCGAATAAAGAAGCTGTTCATCCATAAAGCTTGTCCTTATCTGATTCACCAACGTCTAAAAATGCCACTCAACGAAGTTAAATTGGCAGATGTTTTCAACTTATATTTCGCAACGTCAGTCGGGAACATTAATATCACCTGACATGGAAAACGATTAAATACTGGAGGTATGCAGATTTGTTTAAATACCCATACCTGTTTTAATACGTCCCCATTGGTTGGTCGAGGTTTACTCCACTGTGGCAGTAGGTTGATATGTTTGCGGTGAAACAATCCATTGAGGACAACAATACACTGTATATCGAGGTGTAATCATTTACTGTTTAATACATGTATATACGCCTGTACTCCGTTATTCAATATTTGGCTACTACAAACACACCACAACATATAGGCTGTGTTATTCATTGTGAAACAGTTTTAGGCGTCAGGCCATAAATACTTACGCTTTAAGGCAAACTTTGTACAATATAAAATGCAGTATAATAACGGTGTCTAGATCTGAAAGTGGACACAACGGGAACTTTCAGTGCCACCTGTATAGACATAGCTGGATTTACACCATCCCTTCCGATGTTCACGATGTTTGCCATTGATTGATTTTACCATATTTCAACCCCCTGGGAGGATACTACCAGTATCAATATCAGTTGGTTATGTACTCTATCAGTTATAAAGTAACATTATGTACAAAATATACAAATTGAAATGTATCAAATAGTTCTATTACTTTTAAAGTATCAATAACTAAATGAAAACTAACATTATTAAAAGACCGTTTATAAGAAGATGATTTGATACTTGTGGTGGAAAAATGAATAATCTGGAACTTTGTAGAAAAACTTGTCTTCTCCATCATGGGATAGGACATCCCTGAAGTTATTAAACTATATAAGTGGGGCAAGCACGCACGTATCATTTCTCACATGACATCAGTGAGTGAAGATCACTTTTCTCCCTGCAGTTACATCCAAGGCCTATTTTGGAAGCATGTCCGCTGTTGTTGCGAGGTAAATATTATCATCACTATCTCTCTTAATACGATCAATACGCGTGTGTTTTTTTGCCCGTGTATTTGTATAGGACTTCATCCCAGACAAAATCGCTGTTGCAGTTTAGTGAACACATACATCTAAATTCGTTCATAATTGTTTGATGAATTCATATCGGGATTTTCAAACGTCTATTGATCTTATGTTATGAGAACTCAACAAAGGTACGTTTATTACATTATCGAATAAGTGGAAACATTGTATTCATTAGTAGCACAGAACAGACGTATAGTATGATATATACTTGTCAAAATAATTAAACAGATGACGGTTCAATTAAAAAAAATTAATGTGACGATTGAATGGAACGAAAATGTATTTCGATTCAAAGAGAATGTAATTATTCTTCTTCACCACACACATCTGAACAGCTGTTCATCGGTTTGTAAGTAATATTACCGTGATACTCTTTAACGTACTTGCACATAACTGAGTTTATTTAAGTGTAACAGACATTTGTATGCTTGTCTATATGAGTTAGATACTGCTATTATACGGACGTCAAAGAGGTAATATTCGGATTTGGCATGTTTTACTGTAACAGTCATATCCACTTTGTTAGAAATAAGTACATGTTCAGTGCCTGTTTCAAAGATCTATGTCAATACTATGTCTTGACGAAACATGTCATGGATCGAGGTGTAAAATGTTATTTGCTGCATGCGTTTGTTTACATGGTTGAGTGTGGAATGTTGATGCATGTATCTGGTTCATCCTGAGCGGAGCGGTTTAACAGGGTTTCACAGTATTACCCTATGTTCCACTAACTCAGTGTGCCACCTGATACTTTTATTTATAATTGGCATCCGTGAAGAACCACCTCCTCGTGGCGGGTGCTGGGTAACGCTAAAAGCTCTTCAACCCGGGTGGGCCCGGGGGTATATTTGGTCCACCAACGTGTTAGCCGTGGGTTGCGCCCCTGTGTCGGTGGAGGACTGGAGTCTGGTGGTTGAGGGCACTGGTTCCAGGAACAGTGTTCCTTTGCCCAACACACCACTTCGCCCCTTACTTCACCTAGACGGGTGGCTGAATGGGCCCGGTTCAACCAATCGGCTGGTCATGCCAAGCCCTGTGTATGTATATTTTGATACAGAAGTTTTAGACATTTTGTAAAATGTTCTGTCAGATGACTTGGCTTATGGTTATATTCAAATTCGAAAATATTTCAGTTTTGTAATTTGCCTAGAGTCCTATGCCCAGAAGGCGGTGGCTCATGGGCCAATCTGGTGGAGTAATTTTTTCTAAATATTCTGCTGGAGTATATCATCCAAGTATCCTTGGTGCTGCAAGTTTGAAATCCACTTGTTATTAGCATTGTCTATATGATACTCCGTGGTGGGTGGGGAGCTTGGGTGACGAACCAATAAACCATGTAGCAGAAAACAACAAGCTACCAACCTGTTTCCAACTGATATATTTATCGGAGTCCCGGTGTTAGTTTCTGCTCACAGAACGCTGAATACAAGCAACGGTATTGTTCGATACCATGACCATCTTTTAGCAGACATGACTGAGCTCGATATTGCATCTGAGATGAAAGATCAAGGAGTATCTTACGTCAAACGTTTTACAACTCGGAGAAATAATGAAACTGTCCAAACCAATACCTAACACCTCCATAGTCAGTCAAAGCAGGTTACTGCAATCTGAATTTTGACTTCTATATTCCAAATCCTCTGCGCTGCTTTAAGTGTCAAGAGTACAGACATGGTGTTAATACTTGCACATTGTCTGTTACATGTGCTCACTGTGCTGAGAATACACATGTAACAGAAGATTGTGACAGTAATTACAGAAAATGTGCAAACTGTTCTGGAAGTCATTCGGCCTTTTCTAAAGAATGTCCAATTTGGAAAAGGCAAATGGAAATAAATAAAATCAAATTTTCCAGGAATGTCAGTTTTGCTGAAGCAAAACAGATTGCCCAATCTACTGAACACACTGAAACGTACGCCTCCGTCACCGAAACACCTGAAACGTCCTCAAAAGGAACAAATTCACCAATAATGACTTCCAAGCCCATATCAGACTGACCTGACATGGGTGAATACAGATATTGCCCAGTCTATCTCTCCTGAACAGTCTACTCAGACAGATACATCAGTTTCTACCGAACAGATCGTATCTCCTACGACCGACTCTCCTCCTCAGTCTAATAGAAATGAAAAACAGAGTGCAAAATCGAAATTCAAGACAAGAACAGAAACGTCCAAGTCAAATCGAACACCAAAAGGATCAGATATTAAAATCTAATTGTTTAACAAGTTTGGATCACTGGAGGAAATGGGTGTATCTGATCACACCAATCCAAGGGCACATAGCCTACCCCATAGGGAGTGCGGGGTAGATCCCCAATCAACCCACCTAAACCATAGTCCATTCCAAAAATATAGTACAGTGGAATTGTAGAGGATTAAGGACCAATTTTAATGAGTTACAGCTATTAGTCCAAGATTTTGCACCAACAGCTTTCTGTCTGCACGAAACTTATCTGAAGCAGACTGATATTTTTCATTTACGTCAGTTCGTTGCATATAATTCTTTTTCACCTCCGGGTGACAGGGCCACTGGAGGGTCTTCAATACTTGTTAAGCAGGATGTTATCCTTAGTCCTGTAACACTTACAACTAATCTCCAAGCCGTTGCAGTGAGACTTACTCTTCATGTTACCTTTACACTATGCTCTCTGTATATTCCCCCTTCTTCAACACTCCAGCAGTCTGATATTCAAGCTCTCTATGACCAAATTCCTAAACCTTGTATTATGATGGGTGATCTTAATGGCCATAACCCGATCTGGGGTGGTACAAATACTAACTCAAAGGGAAAATACTGGAAGATTTTATCTCCAATAATGATTTGTGTATATACAATGACGATGCAAGCACTTATCTGCACCCTGCAACCGGCACCTACTCTTCTCTAGATTTGTCTCTTGCAGACTCTAATCTACTTAATGAATTTGATTGGTCAGTCCACAATGACCTCTGTGGAAGTGACCACTTTCCAACTATACTGAGTCAAAAAAGAAACTTCACATTCTTTCTTCAGGGTACTATAAAAGAACAAGAGATGGTAAGATGGTTAAATTGTTATTATTTCATTGCTGAGATCTGTGTGATGTACTCGATACACTGACAGTGCCATAATCAGTTCCATTAGGCTACACCGCCGTTCCAAAACATGGGTATACAGAATGTCAAGACACAAGAATAAAAATGCGAAATTTCTCAGTTCAGTATCGTGTATGGCCGCCCCGCGCATTCACCACTGCCAAACAACGTCTCCTCATCGACTGCCTGACGCTTGTGAACACGTGGTTGGGGATTCTGCGCCATTGCTCTTGCAAGGCAGCGCCAAGTTCCTGCAAATTCTGAGGTTGGTTCCTAAGACCACGAAGCCTTCTCCCAAGTGCATCCCAAACGTGCTCTATTGGATTAAGGTCAGGGGACCTCGATGGCCAGTCCATGACGTTGATTCCAGCGTTTTGAAGGAAATTTCGTGTCAACATCGCGGTATGCGACCGAGCATTATCATGCTGGAACTGTAGACCTGGGCCATGAGCCGCCATGAAAGGAACGAGTTCAGGGGTGAGCACCTGGTCGCGGTAAGCAGCAGCTGTGAGGTTTCCACGGATGACCAGAAGTCGGGAACGGTTGTTCCCACAGAAAGCACCCCACACCATGCAACTTCCGTCCCCGAATTTGTCGACTTCCTGTACACAACATTGGGCATACCGTTCACGACGTCGTGTCCAGACTCTATGCCTGCCGCCCGCGAATCTGAGGGTAAACCTGGATTCATCGCTAAAGACGACTCGATTCCAGTCTCTCTGGGTCCATCGGAGGTGACGTTGGGCCCACAGCAGACGTTGACGTTGATGAAACGGCGTCAATATTGGCCTACGATATGGACGTCGAGAATGGAGATTGGCACCCCGCAACGGATTTCGAATGGTCTGTGAGGACAGTCGACCTCTAAACATCTCAGCCCTGGTTCGTGTAGCCGTGTATCTGTCACGTAGGTGACGTAGGACGATTTGACGGTCTTCTGCTCGTGACGTCACACGTGGACGACCCGACCTTGGGCGATCAGAAGTGGTGCCAGTTTGTTGTAGACGACCTCGCAAGTCATACACAGTACGACGGCTGCATCCGATTGCTCTTGCGACGTCAATAACTGATCTTCCCGCTTGCAACATGCCAACGGCACGTTCACGTTGCACATTTGACAACCGTGGCATTTCAAGTACCGTTAGAACTGTGGTTTGAAAGTGTTTTTTCAATTCTTGAGGCCAATGCAAACACGTGCATATGAAGATAACTTCGATGCGAAGATCACGTGATCGACTGCACGTGCAAAACCTGATTTAGCACTAATGTCATTTGCACGAGGAATGGATGGGTTTGAGTGGGTTTTGCTAACGTTTTTCTAGAGTCGAAAGATAGGGATCCCATTTCGGATACATAGATGTATCATCAGTGAAAAATTATTCATTATTTTTCAAATTACATTTTGTGAAGTTTCTTTTTTTGACTCAGTATATTTCAAATCACGAACTATGAAGGATCTTTTTAATAATATAACTTCTCATTTAATCATTGCATTTTAAAAAGAATTAGATTTGTTAAATGATTTGTAAATAGATACTTATCTAAACTAACGACAATAAAATATGTAACTGAGATTGTTAGTGGCTGTACCCTCAAATGGGGTTGAAGTAGCGTAAAATTATTGTCCTCCTGAGAGGGTACGTAAGGCCCGAAACATCTTTAGTTTCTCGAGTGTATTTGGTTCTGGGCTTTCTTCTGTTTGGAGATAGTGTTACGTTACATGGCCTCTTTTTTATACTGAACCATCAAGGGTTTCTAGCTTGAGAACTGTTATTGATTTACCTGATTGTGTTCTGTTCCTTGGCTCCGATCTATTCCTGGGCAATGTCCAGTTGCTATACCGCACTTGGTAACTAGACCGTGTTCTGTTATGTGGTCGTATACATCTTCTGTCACTTGACCGTAAAGAATGATTAATCCTTATCACTTGATTATACTTTCAACTAATAGTCGAGATTGGAGCATAATGGAAATGTTGCATTTAACGTTTGCACACATGTAATTCTGGAGAATTCTCTTTTCTACTTGAGGGAACGTATTTGCTGTATTACAGCTGTAAACAGTAGCTCTTGTAGGATATCGTGCATAGAATATCATGCACTTGTAGAATATATGTGCATGAGATCGGTGAAAATAATGAACGCAGTTGATCAATGTCTCCGGAGATGTGATGCGGTTAAATAAAGGAACTATAGGGATATTACCTATACCTGTTGAAGATTAATATGCCCGCATTGGTTGGTCAAGGTTAACTCCACTATGGCGAAAGGTTAATTGTAACTGGTTTGTGGCACTGTATGTCGATGTGTACCGCCGGTAACTTCAGACAGGGTGTACAACAACACTTAAATAACTACGTGGTAAACTATGTGATTGGGATTACGCAGATGTTGGGTCGATAATCGAATTCGTTCGGATCTTGGCTCACAGGCTATGCTCTTCCAAGGTTAAACTCCATCTTTTGCAGAACAAGAACATGTTCGATTTATCATATTCAAGCATTAGGGGATTTGTTCATCTTATGAAAGGCAGGCAGAGAGGAAACAATCAATGACAACATTTATAATACTTTTAAGGCAAAGTGTGTGCAATATAAAATGCTCTATGAGAACAGGCTACAGATTGCCACCATCTGAAGGTGGCGATGAGAGACGTGCAGTGCTTTTGCTACCTGCATGGCCATAGCTGGATTTCTTCAAATGTTTTTTTTTTCAAATTTAGCTATGAATTATAACACTTATTCTGAAATTCACATTTGAATGACGCGGTCGTACATATATCTCACCAGGACAATAATTTTACAATACGTTGAGGTTACTGCCTCTACTAATTATAAAATACCATTTGTGTACATACTGACTGACTGACTGAGTTTAGTCTTACGCCGCTTTTAGCAATATTCCAGCAATATCACGGCGGGGGACACCAGAAATGGGCGTAACACATTGTGCCCACGTGGGGAGTCGAACCCGGGTCTTCGGCGTGACGAGCCAACGCTTTAACCACTAGGCTACCCCACCGCCCCTTTTGTACATACAAAAGGTATCAATCAAAACAGGTTTGTTACCAATACTTCTCTCTCACAAGACAATGGAGAAGATGCACAGACAACCAGTTGTATCGCCTGTGACCAGTTATCACCTGGGAATAAAATAACCCTTAATTGAGGGAGTAACCCTGGCTACCTTTGAGTAGGGAGAAATTGGCACAAAGGACCTACCCCCTGAAATATGTTAAACCAAACAGCTTAGTTTTAGTGACATATCAACTAATGCCTCACATAACGCTACGTTGACCGAGAAATACATCTGCTCAAAACATTCATCAGTAATTATCAACTTTTGGCTTGGCACTAAAACCTGAAGACATGTCAATTCCTCTGCAGTACTGAGCTAAAAAGCCCCATAAAAATCTGTTCAAAGAGAGATATGTTGCTGGGTTTTGCACATATAACATGAAGTCCAAGTGTTAATGATTTACCATAATCCTTTATGCAATCAAGGAATGAATTTATGTGTATTCACTGAGAGTATTTGAGCAAGCGGATTTAATACCATGTGGATTATCAAAAACACAAAGGAATTGCTTCTTGTTTAACAATCTCAGAAACAGATCGAATTCCGTTCTGTCAAAACATTTGACCTTTCAGCTTTGTAACCGCTCAGCAACTGCAGGAACAATGTCTCAACAATAAAGGACATTTGTAAAATTGAACAATTCATAGCAAGAAAAAATAACAGATATAGCTACTTTAAGAAAAAATGGAAGCAATTGTCTGAATTATCCTTTGAAGCACTCATAAAATGATTAATCACAGTGTTGTCAGCTATCACTTTATATATATATATATATATATATATATATATATGTATGTGTGTGTGTGTGTATATATATATATATAATATTGTGAATTATGTATAGTATAAATGAATTAATCTGTTAAAACATATACGAACCCATTACGCTTATCCATGACATGCATAACATGACCCAATTACTGATCTTTGAAATGTGTATAGTCCATATAACATGTCTGCCTTACATATGTATAATTATATGGAATGGAATAAACATTGAAAAAACATAAAAAAATAAAAAATGGCAACGGATCATGCCTAAACGTCATTTGTCGTCTTACGTCATCATTGTATCGATGTTGTTTGGTCTGTATTGAAGCCAATGGTGGTCACACTCACTATTGATTTCACATTTGATGACATTTTGCAGAATAAACCGCCTTGGTGATTTGTTTAATAGTTCAGACTATGATACCACGTGTTTTCAGTGTCAGTCAAACTGTACTTTCGACTTTGTATGAAATTAAATTGTGTACATTTGCTGTAGAAATAAATACTCTATTCAAATTGAACAGATGCTCATTTATATATGCTTTAATTTGTTATCTTTCCAGGTTTGGTCAAACACACTGTATACTTTCTTTTGAGCACTAGTTTAAAATTAGCTGCATCTCTGTCTTCCACGGTTCATGTTAATTTGTTCAGAATAAAAGCAAATGTCCAACTGAAAATTCTATGTAAAAAGCTGGACTTCACCAAAGGCAAAGTCAATGTGACATTTAAGGATAAAACATATTGGCAATATGTATGCGACACTATGGGCCTCAATCTTGTTGCCTCTCTGAATTTCAGCCTGGATTGGCGATGTCAAAACAAGGGGATTTGGCCAAAATGTTTGACTTCCACTTTAGGTACATCGATAATCTGATTACTGTTGCTCGTGATATGTTCGGAAACATACGATGGATTTCTTTTGCCATGTCGTGTGATTATGTACCTGTTTATTTGTGGCCGTTTGGGCAGAATTTTGGCAAACACCTGGTACCATGACTATTTCATAATAATTTATAAATACATACTCATAATTTTGTCGAAACAGTTTAATGACTTACCAAACGTGATAATCATAGATAAAGTTGGATGTCTGTCTTAATTTGCTCAGAAGTAAAGCTAATGTCGCGCAATGTGAAAAGCGAAAACAATGTGAAATTTAAGGATCCGACATTTTGGCAAGAAGTATGCTGAACCATGGGCCTCAATTTTAGTGCCTATCTAGGTTTTAGATGTTAGATGTGCAGAATTTCTACCTGAACTGGCGATGTCAAAACAAGGGAATTTGGCCAAGATGCTTAACTTTCGCTTTGGGCATGTCGATGATCTGATCGCTGTTGTTTGTGATATATTCGAAGTTGTACGATAGATTTCTTGTGAGATGTCGTGTGAATAAGTACATGTTTGTTTGTGGCCGTTGTTAGCAAAGTATGACAAGGAAAGAAAGAAAAAACATGTACCTTTGTTGGTCAGGCAATATTGACCTTTAGAAAAAAACAACATGAGTGGTTTAATCTGCATAGAAAGTCTATTTCTGAGAGTTATCTCAACGCAAAACCCACACATACTGGCGAAACTTAAAACCAAGCTGATATATTCTAGTCCACTAGCCTTGCATTCGCATTGTCATGATTGTGACAATGGTGACGATTGCTTTGTTGGTATGAACGAAAAGCGTTCAGTCATTGGGGAATCGTTAGAATCACAACGTTAGGTCAGGTGTACCTTATCTAGAAACAATCAGGAACTGAAGTGATAGTTACCGCCCGATGCTCTTGATACGGTCGGAAGTGAACAATTAGCTCTGGTTTGTGCAGAGTTTTCTGATGAAAATGAAGCGGGTTTTGTTTCTTTTATTAATACGAATGGATTATAGATTACAGTATGTCCATGTGTCTCGGTATTGATTAACTTTTATGTTGCTTATAGGCTCTAAAAGAGTTTCATACATTTCTCTCTTTTAAAGTCTACAGACATGTTGCCTGATAACAAAATATGTTTATGATGTCGCCAGTCATTAGGTTCCGCCGTCTCTCTAGTGATTGAATGACTCTACTCTTGATGGGCCATTAGCAATTGTGCAGCTTGTAAAATCTAAATTAACGAAGCATGACATTTAAGAACCTATTACTGTTGGATATCCAATCTGATACACTCGATTCAAGGTTGTGACGAACTCATTAAAGATAAGCTTTCATTTCACGAATGATTTCAGTGCTAAACAAGTGCGTTGGAGTTGTTTATTGATGTATCTTGTGAGAAACCGTTATGCAAACTTACAAGTATTGAATTATGGAGCAAACTGAAGACATGAGCTGCTTGTTGTTCGCACAACTATAGATGTTTAGTATGAGATGGTCTTGTCCAAATCAATACGGTACATTAATGACAGCATCTATCTTGGCTTGACAAAGACATGGCGGCTCAATTGAAGTACGTTTAATGCCACGACTGAACGGAATATATTCTTGTACGTAAGCCTCCTGCATCGCACGCATCGGAACAGCTGTTCATCAGTTTGTAAGTAATATTTCTGAAATACATAATTGAGTGTATATTTACGTTATATATGTATTTCGATTAAATTGAGTCAATGAGTGAGTTATAATATAAAAGTCACTTGGCAATATTTCAGCCATGTCGTGACTAAATCAAACCTGTATACGAAGCACAGTAAAACAACTAGAATATCACAGTAATAAATGTAACACTAGTAATTAACTCCAAAACATGTTATCTATAGAGGACAGCACAATACTAAACAGGCTATGGTTGACCAACAACTGTACATTTTCTATTTCAACAGAATGTAATTCTTGTACCTAAGCCATCTTGACCTCACGTTTTGGAACAGCTGTTCATAAGTTTGTAAGTAATATTTCTCAAATTCTCTTTAACGTATTTGCATAGATCGCAGTGTATATAAATGTAACATATGCTTGATAATATAGCGTTAGGTAATCCCATTGTTCAGACGTCAGAGAGGTAGTGATACCTGACATGTGATGCTGTATCAGTCATACCTACCTTGTAAAAGTGAGTGAGTGAACAGCAATTTTGTAGCTATTCACAGCCAGAAATATTAAATATATTAAAGATACAAATAAGACTGATCGTGAAATTCAGGCAAATATTACATTCAAGGATAAAACCTGACTATTGCGATGAAATGATATCGTTTTGTCATATCAGTTGATTTCTTATAAATAAGCTAAAATTAAATGGTTAGAAGCTTCTTAAACAAACTTGGACAAGACCAAAAATGGAATGACAGTTAATATAATATGTGTAAATACAAAATAATACAGAGTGCTTGGCATGACCAGCTGACTGATAGAACCGGGCCCATTCTACCACTCGTCTACCCATGAAGGTCCGGGTTAGAATATTGATCTTCAGTAACCCATGCTTGTCGTAAGAGGCGACTAACGGGATCGGGTGATCAGGCTCGCTGACTGGGTTGACACATGTCATCGTATCCCCATTGCGTAGATCGATGTTCACGCTGCTGATCACTGGATTGTCTGGTCCAGACTCGATTATTTACAGACCGTCGCCATATAGCTGGAATATTGCTGAGTGCGGCGTACAACTAAACTCACTCACTACCACCCGTCTAGGCGAAGTCAGGGTCGAATTTGTGTGTTGGGCAAAACAGGAACACTGTTCCTGGAAACACCAAACTCTCTTCCTCCACCGACAGAGGGGCGCAACCCACGGCAAACAGGTTGCCCAATTTGGTCGCCTCTTACGACCAGCATTGGAGTGCTGTGGACACATTCTACCCCGGGTCCACACGGGGAAAGCGCTTTCAGTTTTACCCAGCACTCACCACGGGGAGGTTGCTCTTCACGAGTGCCTACCTTGTAAGAAATAAGTATGATGATCAGTACTGAAAAAGCTGGTCTGTATGTCTATGCTTGTTTTTGTCATAAACACACTAAGAGGCTTAATCGATTAAAAATATATTTCAATACAATAGGCTTTAAATTATTTACGGTTGTCAGCATGGTTTGTTGACCATGGCCTAAGTATGTTGTGAAAGAAAACAGATTTCAGGAAAAAGGTTCACCTCAGTTTAGTTTCTCGTTTTGTGTTAACGCTAGGTAGCAGGTACATATAATTAAACATTGAAAACCGATTCCCTTTTTCAACATAAGGGGAATTCCCACTCCGTGTGGACCCGGGGAAGAATGTGTCCACAGCACTCCAATGACTGCCTACAGTATCACGGATTGATATTAGATTTGAATGAAATGGTATTTGAATATACATACACATATATATCAGCTAACTTATTTCATCTTAAACAAATACAGTAAGCCACGTTTATAAACAACACACTTATGACGTACATACGGATATCCGGAACTGTCGGAACTGGGATTTATGAACCTATAATTGTTGAATAGTCAATGAACGCTATACTCATTACCACCTTAACATACTCATTTAACACGTTAACATTTCATTCTTAACGAAGAATTCAGTGCCAAACAAGTGAGTTGGAACTGTATATTTATCCTTTAAGTAACCCAACATAATGACATGTATTGAATTATCGAGCAAACGGAACATGTATCAGATGACCTTGTCAAAATCAATACAGCCCAATTTTGGCTATTATTATGGCTTCACAAACAAACGGCTGTTTAATAAAATTTTGATGTGACGAATGAACCGAACGAAAACGTATTTGGATTCAAACAGAATGTAATTCTTGTACGTAAGTCGTCTTACCACACATATCGGAACAGCTGTTTATCAGTTTGTAAGTAATATTATTGTATTACACTTTCACGTACATATCTGAGAGTATATTTATGTAACATATGTTTGATTATGTAGCGTTAAATATGGCTATTATACAGAGGTATCATTGCTGCATCAGTCATACTCACCTTGATAGAAACATGTAAGAGTGTCAATTTTTAAGTACAGAAAGAGCTTGTTTCAAAGATTTATTTCACTACCAGGCACAATTGCTTCATGAAACACCTTGGGTTTATGCTTGTTTTGGGTTATAATGAAGCTAAAACGATTACAATATGTGTCAATATACTCGGTTCCAAACTGTTTAATTATTTCAATATGATTTGTTGCCCTTAGCCTTAAGTTTATTATGATAGAGAAATCCTTTCACAAAAGAGTCTGATTACCTTAGTTTAGTTTCTCGTTTTCACGTGTGATAGCAGGTTCAATATAGACGGCTATAGGTAATAACTGTAGGAACAGGTAATTGATTATTGAGAACCAAGCCCATTCTTTCTGAATATAACATAAAATTATTGAAAAGATCACCACTTTATACATGGAATGATTTCCGAATCCCTACTGTATGACGGCTATGGTATTGGAAAATACATTAACTGGCTGATATTACCAAATTAAATTAGTTCTTTTCTTTATGTTCGTTATAACCTCATTTTACTGTAGCCACTATTCTCCATATTGTCAGAGACTGGATCATGGCACTTGTGCGACTTCAGCTCCATCTGTCTCTCGTGCACTTCCTCCCTTCGGATATAGCTCCACCAACAAATGTGGACAACGTGTTGGACTGCTTCAGCTCTTGCTTGAGACACCAGCAGTGTGTCTCCCTGATTTACAACAGGAACAACAAACAGTGCTACACCTATCCAGGCAGGCTTGAAGTTCCCTTCTGGGGAACTGACATCAATACTGACTTGGACATTTACAACACCAACAGAGGTAAGGGTGATTGTCTGGCCATCTGATCACACAGATTTCCATAAAAAATAATTGAAATAACGTCATTAATTCTATCAGATACATTCAATGATGAATGAGTGCAATATAGAACAAACTTTATGGATAACAACTTCTTTTATTCGTGAGTGCGACGTTTCGATACAGATTCTTGTACCGTTGTCAAGCATAATGGGACATGAAGAAGGGGGAGTATACATATACTGGATGTAACAATGTAACAAAGAAAACAACATAATTAACATAATTGGCTAGGCAGAAAGCTGATGAAGCCAGAGAGTAGACAAAGGACAGACGTGGAAGCCAATGATGTACAAATAATAATGAGATGTTTATACAGCGGAGTTTATACAGTTGATTGGGCTTGGTGGATGAGTGCATCATAAGCGGATGGAATGAAGTATCCTTGGTCTCGGTTGATGGTGGGCTTTTGGCGTTTGATGTGGATGGCTTCGGTGAGCTTGCGTTTAGTGAAGTCTGTTTGTTAGAGAGAATGGTGATGAATGAGTGTGTATGAATTTGCGCCACTTTAAGATATATTCCAGCTATATCATGGCAGGAGGATACCGGAAATGGGTTCACACATTGTACACATGTGGGGAATCGAACCACGGTCTACGGCGTGTCGAATAATCACTTTAACCACTTCTCCACCGCCCCTCTGTCTCCCTGTAACTTGGGGCTATTGTAAAAAAATAACTGAAGACTTTACAACAGTTGCTTTAATTAAGTGTGTTTTGGAATACATAAGTCCAGATATTTTTACCGTATTTATGAAAGGATCCCAAACTTGCTGATTTCATGACAGAAATTCATACAGGAGAGGATTGGTTGTCCAGTTGAATTAGGGAAACATAGAAACTGGTCAATTACAGAGGTTGTTGCTGTATATGTTCAAAACAGAATAATTCAACATCGCCATTCTTCACCCGCACACAAGAGGACCACGTATTTGTTTATTAATCAGTATCGAGTAGTCATGATACCAGATGTTCGCGGAAAGATGAGCGTATCCTGTTCCAGCGGGGGCTAACGTCACAAACACATGTTGCGCAACGTCACTGAATTGTTCACCTGAAGATAAACTGTCCATTCAAAATAGGGAATTGATATTATTTAGGTCAGAAATGCGCGAAAATTCTTCCAGGAAGAGCATGCTCGACTGCACCTTAGTATTTGTGAAATATACACAACAAACCCTGAGGCTACTGGACATGTAGGGGAAGTTGAAGTCATCCCTTATATCATTTAGTACTGTCGAGAGTCTTTCCAAACTCTTATTCTTTATGCATGGAACTGCAAACAGATGTAGTGTCACTGTTCTGCTTGATTTTTCATTCAAGTGAAAAGGAAATGGCTATTGAGGGCTACTGGATAATACCAGATCATCTGTAACTGAAGCTTATGTAAAGTTTCTTGGCCAAATTTCCTTTTTTCCGATCTCGCCAGTCCGATGAAGTGCATTCAAAAAGAAGCATAAGAGGAAACGGAAAACCTTACCTAATTATCGTGCACCTCAAAACAGTAGGTTTTCTTCGAAAAGAGCCCCCAAATGTTGTTTATGTGCATGAGAGAAGCCCCATTTTCGATGCACGTCCCGAGTTTGGTTCCATATAATTTCGAGTTGCCGTGGCTGTAATGGAGAATGTTTATTTCAGATGGATATGGATGTCCAAGTCATCTTGGATATGATTTTAATTCCACGCTGAATGTGTGCTTCAAAATATACGGTGACGCTGAAATCTGGCAAACTAAGGCTTCTAAGGTCTGCCGGTTGGACGGAGGTCATCTCATCAGAATCGATTCAAGTGCAAAGGATGAATTCTTGTCCGTTATTTGGCCGGCTGGGTCAGGTAAGCAGTTATATGCACGAGGGGCTATCAAACTGTTTTGAGTCTAAAATATTTAAAGGCAGACCATCGATGCGATTCCCATTTATTTCTCAGCATAATCGCCTTGTAAGTCGATGCACTTCGTCCATCTTGTCTGAGGCATTTATGCCTTGTCTATAGAAGTTTTTTTCTTGGTCCTGTAGCCTCGTATCCATAGCTGTAGTGAGTTCATAATCATCGGCGAATCTCCTACCACGCAGGTGCTTCTTCGGGTTAGGAAACAGGTCGTAGTTTCTTGGTGCCAGGTCTGGAGAATAGGGTATGTTAGGTAGGATTTCAAATCCACATTCTTCTACAGCGGCCAGTGAAACACGACTGGTATGGACTGGAGCGTTGTCCTGATAAGAAGCACTCCACCCCTGAGTTTTGCCATGCTTCTCACTTTCTTCAGAAGGGTACCATTATATTCCCCTTTCATCTTAGTTCCTCGTGAAAGGTAATATATGTGAATGATGCCTTGGCTATCCAAGAGTACGGTGGCCATAACATTCCTGGTCGATCTGGATGACTTGAACTTCTTGATCGGAGGAGACTTGGCGTGCTTCCACTCCATGGATTCCTGTTTCCTCTCAGGGTCATAGTATTAATCCACGTTTCATCACAAGTAACTAACATAAAATGGAAATCATGTGGGTTTTGTTTACATCTTGTTCACATGGCATGACTTATGATGACCCTCGTCAGCTTCATTTCGCTGGTGAGCCTTCTTGGGACCCATCTTGCGCAAACCTTAGACACATCGAGATGTGGTTGCAGATAATGGGCAAGACTTCCCATATACTGTTTTTAATGTCTCTTCAATGTGCTTCGCCCTGTGGCCCTCGAGGACCAAAAACTTTATAATTGCTCTGTAATCAAGCTTATCCATTACTGCGGTTTCAGTAGGGGTACATGTGATTAGATGTCCCGTGAAACTAGCGACATGTGCATGTCAGTATTACGTTTATGTGAATGATATATAAAACCATTCTTCAATATCATACAGTTATTTTTCTCATGCACATATCAGAAGTATTTTAGGTTAACATTTAAAACTGTCCCTAAAAATATGTTATGGAAGTAGAAGTCTCTATTTTCTATCAGTACAATATTTGCATGATGTAACTGCATCGCCTGGTGTTGAGATCATCTGTCAATATTTCACTTGTTAGCAGTCAATGACATTATAAGTAAAACTATCTCTATTGTCACAAACTGCATAGCTGTTTATCAACGAAACACATAAATATTTAGGTCCACATCCGAACATTAAGCCATGACGACTCCCCTGTATCCCAACATTAAACTTAAACTATTTTCAATACGTTTGTATTGTGGAAACATGCATTCTTTACTTACGGTAATGATACGTTATTCCATGGAATATATTATATTATATTATATATGTTATCGTCTCGTTTCTATCTGTTCCGCTACAACTATTCTTGGATCTTATATTGACTAAAATGCGACAAAATATTCAGAAAACTGATTCAGAATTGAAATACAACACAGCAAAGACGGAATGATGTAGACACTTTATAAGCGGGCCACAACAAAATGTCAAAAGAACATGAACAATATCCGTAACGATGACGTCAGAAGTCCAAAATCGAGTAGGAGGTCACATGTCACAAAGTCAATAACGGGTATGACCACCGTGTACGTGAAGCACAGCAGTGCGTCGACGACGCATAGAGGCTACCAAATGAGCACGGAAGGCCTGGGGAATGGCCTGCCATATCCTCTCCAAATCTCGTGCCAAATCACGAACGTTATCTTGGGGGATGCGAAAGACGGCGTAGACGGCGCTGTATTTCATCCTATGTGGGAGAGATCCGGTGAATTTGCAGGCCAGGTCAATAACATGACATTGTTCTGGTGGAGAAAATCTATTGCAACCCTTGTATCTTAGGCATTTTGGAACAGGGTTTATCAGGGATATTTACGATATTCCTTGAGTTATGTAAATTGAATATATCTCTAAGTAATGCTGCCTAGTCATTGTTATAACACCATGTAGTCATACACATTGCTCAATGAATAAAGTGTTGTGGACCCACTGATGGGTTCCTGTATTCCAAGAGACAGATATCCCATTTAAACTCACCCGGGATACTAGCTGTGTGAGCACGAGCATTGTCTTGCTGAAATGTTAATCCTGGTCCATGACGTTGCAGAAAAGTAACTGCCACAGGCCTCAGAGTCTGATCCCTGTAGCCAGCACCGATGAGTTGCCCTGAACAATCACTTGAAGGGTTCTGTCGCGTCAGCCCAAGTCATGACAGAGCCACTCCAAAACGATTCCACTCCACGATACAGTTGCGTGAATAACGTTCCCCTAAGCGCCGGTTGACACGCTGGCGCCCGTTACTATGGGAAGGTTGAACCTCGATTCATCTGTAGACACAACATTCCTCCGCCATATTCGAGGTTGGCGAACATGATTTCGACACCATCTTTGACGGTTGTCTCGATGACGTTGTGTCAGAATGGGTCGTATGGCAGGGCGTCGTGGTCGAATCCCATACTGACGTAAACGATTCCTGACAGTGTTGGGATGGATACGGCGTAGTCCTGGAATAGTCTGGGACGTGGTCACTGCCGTCTGGAACCTGTGTCTGAGATGAGTCACTCGAATTCATCTGTCCTGTCTTGGCGTCGTTACTCGGGGACGCCTAGAACGTGGATGGTCGTCGACGTCATTAGTGTTTCGATAACGCCTGACCAATGCAGACATCGTATTACGATGGTATTTGAAATGTGCTGCCACCTGCTGTTAGCTCATGCCTGCTCGAACCATTCCAATGGCTTCATGACGTTGAGCACATGTTAATCTTGGCATGATGTGCATGTGACTTCTCGTGTGAATTTGTGAACGTTTGAATGACCAAAGATCAAACTTTCGGTAGTAACAGCATTTCTGAGTTTCACATGTTGTTTGCACAGTAACACATTGCAAATCCATCGGACACGTCGCCTAGCACGTGCATGACCGTTTGATTGTCTCTAATACACCTGTATTTATGTATACAGACGCTGTGTGCCTATATTTATATTTTCTGTGTGCACAGTTTCTTTATGTGGCTAGTACATTTTGGTAAAATGTAGCGTTGTCCCAGTGTCGCGATGTCGCACTTTGCTAAAATATTTATTGACTAGGTATTATGACATTTGTATAACAACGAGGCAATGTGACAACGCGACAATGTACCTTCTGGGATTCCATAGGAAAACGATCATTAAATGTAACATTTTCAAGGGTGATAAACTAACTGACGTCATTTACACATATTTACAGTTTATACCGATGCCATGTGTAAAGTGGGCGAAGGCTGGAAGTACTCGAATGGTGACAATGCAACCTACTTCCGATGGAGACCAAATCAACCTAATGCCGCCTGCGGAAACGGATGGGGAAGTGTCTGGAATCATCCTCGTCTGGTTTCAACGATATCTTTTGTTTTCAAGATAAGCCCTTCATATGCGAAATCGATATGTAAAGCAGTGTAAAATACACGATTTGCGATTTTTATAACGATTGTCAAGATCAATCTGAACTGTATGCAACACTAGATGGGCATCGGTACGTTTTCTACTCCTTCACTACTGTTCATTCTGTTGAAACACGTTGTATTGTTTGGGTTTCTTACAAACAACATGAAGTTATCTTCAAGCTTCATTGCCTTTTCTCTTTCAAATACATTTCGAGCTTACTTTAGCCATGACGTTTCAATTGAAAATGGGCAGGTTTTATCATGATTTGAATGTGGTCACAACTTCAAGATTGTCGCATGTCAAACGGCTTATTAAGGTTGTATCATGTGTAATGTTTACATTATGTATGTGATGTAGTATAATTAATACATGTGTATCATAGAATTATTCATTTAGATATCTGTGAAGTTGTAATGCTAATGTGTTGTCAACAGTAGTTATGTATATACATGTACGTGTATGTATTTAATTAAGCATTTGGTTAAGTTAATTAAGTTTTTGTGTCGAACTCTGATAACTCGATAACTCGGTTGTCTCGATATAACATCTCGGTCCGGCAAAATCCTTCATAATTTAACATTATTCAAGGTCTTTTAACTCGATACGGATGTCTCGATATTTCGGATATCTCGATGTAATTTCATGGTCCCAACAGGCAAAATTACCCTTTTAACTCGATATCTGCAAAGAAACTCAATATTAACCTAACTCTGAACTGAGATTTGTTTCCACGCGTTTACACATGGTGCGGCATGAATCAAAGGGATGCGGTAGTGTAAACTAATTAGGGTTAATTGAGTTGAAGGTGTCACTTGTTTGGTATTTAATTAGGAAGTACTTACTGTTACGACTAAACACTACTGATAACTGATTATAGTTTCGTATCAAATACCATGAATATCGACACAAAGGTGCTCGACTGTATGTAGTAATGCTAAGTAAATCTATATATTGCGGATCCATTGGATAAACTTATATTTTCATTTTACCATGTTTCAGGCTAAAGGTTTTGCTATATTACATCCATCGTAATTTACGTCCATCGCCTCACACCCCAGTGGCTTCGTGATTCTTGCCAGACAGAAGTAACCCCATCCTAACGCTACTACAACTACATTATGTATTGGTGTTGGTTTTATAGGAACTTAGTTTTGTACTTTGTAGAGATTTCAACGGGTAGAAGAACATGTTAGAATATAGGAAATATTATTCTACACAAGCACTGGTGGTGATGGTAAGATGAATGTTTAAATCCAAGGACCAATCGTCATTTTGTCTGCATATATACGATAAGCGGTTTAATTGACATCCATATTCATAATACATTTGGTGTTTGGTTATATGCTATATGGCGATTGATCCAACTTCGAAGTTCGAAAGTCGCAAACTTTTGCATTTCATTTATAAGCAATTACAATGTAGTTTTTAGCCTTTGAAACTCATTTAAAAAAAACTATCAAGATAAAGCATGTACACGTATAAACTGAATGTCTTGTAATTGCATTTGCTTTGTCAGCGGCGACTCGTTCCAATGTTATGTTTGATTTTCAACTGAAAATATCTTGCGATAACATGCACAAACAAAAATAAACTTTGGTTCGTACTGGACAAATATTTCTCAATGATTTCATTTTCTAAAATCGAATATGATTTAATACGTTTTTATTACACAATTTGAAAATCACGCAACTAAAAACTGGTAATTTAATATTTTTAATTTCATCCATGAAAGTTATTAAACATATTTTTTTCGAAATAAACTTACAACATTTGTCACACGGTACAGTTTGTGGCATCAAATTCATTTCCTTCCGAGTCTTCATTAAATCGGGGGCAGTGGGGTAGCCCAGTGGTTAAAGCGTTCGCTCGTCACGCCGAAGACCCGGGTTCGATTCCCCACATGGACACAATGTGTGAAGCCCATTTCTGGTGTCCCCCGCCGTGATATTGCTGGAATATTGCTAAAAACGGCGTAAAACCATACATTCATGAAATCGATGTACTTTAGCATTTTCGTGTGTAATTGCGTACACATCACGTCGTTTTGTAATGGACTTGTTTAAAAGTATTATTTGAAGGGAAAGTAAATGTTTTGGGCGTCCATTATTGGTGTAGTCTGTGAACATCAGACATCACTGGAGGTAAAAAGCTTTTTTGTCCATTACCAGGTCATCGTCACTTATGTTACTGAAAATGAGAGTCAGTATTGATTTCTGCGATTTTGTAAAAATAATGAGTTTCATTTCAAATATACTGATAGCTGAAAGTTCACATTTAAAGTTATAGCAACTATATTCAAATTATGTGTGGCAAGACATGTTGTGCAAGTAACACCATAGAATGAAACCTGTTAGAAAAAATGTACTGAAAGGTTTATGGATAGTACAGGTTGACATTTGGCTTTTCTCCAAAACGGCTGTGAAGTAATAGTGAGTGAGTGAACGACAAATTTTAGTTTTACGCCGCACTCAGCAATATTCCCGCTATATCGCGGGCGTCTGTAAATAATCGAGTCTGGACCAGACAATCCAGTGATCAACAGCATGAGCGTCGATCTACGCAATTAGGATACGATGACATGTGTTAACCAGTGAGCGAGCCTGACCACCAATTCCCGTTAGTCACCTCTTACGACCATCATCGGTTGCTAAATTCTAACCCGGATCTTCAAGGGTTCTTTATGTCACAGTGAGCGATATAACGCCATAATAGTGATGTGTACTTTAGAATGAAATTTGCTACGCTTTCTTTCAGTGACCATTTCATTTGGCATTTTGGATTTCAATGTACTCGACACCTCTACAATGTTAAAACAATGCAGGCAATTGCAATGCAGGAATCACGTTTCACTTAATAAATCGCATAAAATTTCCATTTTCTTCTTTCTATGTTGAGTTCGACAACATGTCCAACATATTGATCCGATCCACACCATTCACTAGTTTCGACCACACCCAAAGTTCCAATTAAATGTTGTTATAGTAGTAGGATGGATAGGATGGTATAAGGTATAGTATGGTATATGGTATAGGATGGTATATGGGCTAACACAATTTCAATATCAGGTAAGGGGATATTTGTTGATTAATGCTTTTTAACGCATCACCTACGGGCTTAAACGATGATCCGATTTAGGATTAACCTTAACACGTCGACCTAGCCGTAGAAAGGGGTTAATGTAAAAATCTCACGCCAAGTAGGTTTCTCTGGTGTGGCTGACCATCTAGTTCGGTATTATGGGTATTACGCAGTGTTTCTTTATTTAGAACGAGGTTTGTTAGGTGGTTGTACTTTCTGTCAAGTTGTGCTATGTATGTGGTATAAATGAATGGTATTACATACAAAGTGACACAATACACGGAGTAGTGGTCTACAGGAAATGGTAATGATTTTCAGCAGCACAATATATAAAAAAGCTGTTCTGAAAGTGAGTTGGTACTGTACACGGACTGATGTTTTATATGAAGTGGCACGATATGTGGTCCTGTTCCATATATTATGTGGTACTATACAAGAAGTGGAACTAATTTTATACTATTTATATAATAAGTTAGTTATTCCTTTAATACCAAATCAGGAGTGGTAAAATGTAACCAGCAACCCTGTATATGGAGTGGTGCGATATATTCAGTGGCTCTACGTACGGAGTTCCTATAAATAAAGCGGAGTTATTTGGTTGGTTGGTACAGTCTACAAACTGGTCTTTACAAATGACGAAAGGAACAGACACCAGGGTGAGCCACGCAACTTGGTTTGTTTATTGGTTAACGCCGCACAAAGCAATACTACAGCTATACTAAGCGCCAAAAGAAACGTTACCCACCTACCTTTATGAATTACTTCAAATCTATCAAAGGCATGATAGAAGGTATTAGTTTAGAAGAAAGCTTAACAACACAGCTTTATGCAAATCACGAAAACAAATTCGCAAATGCATTCATATTTAGGTGAAATGTATCTTTTTCAGAAGAGTTAAATTGTCCTATTTTCGTCCATGCCGAAATAAGCCAATAACAGTGATTTAGATGTCCAAAAGAAAGGTTGAAATAAAATTCTGGTTTGAGACAAAGATAAAACATTCAAAATCACCATTTTTCAAATATTAAAACTATTGCAGAGTGTGTAAAATTGTAAAATAGTCACTCTTATGATTTAAATCTTTTAAAACATTTTCGGCTAATTTGCTTTAGTGAAAACAAGTAAAACGTGTCTTTGATATTGTGAAAAATTGTTTAGGAACATCTAAAATTATCTTTGTTAACATTTTTTGCTTGCAAAGTAACATTTTTCCCTTTTCTGTTTACAAATAGCAATATCAATCGCCAAAACGCAGCAATATTCAAGCAGTAATTTGCATCCATTTCACATATAGAATGATTCTATAGGGTATAAAGAGAGACTAGAATGCATGATATGGTACACAAGTACGAGAAATATGCCTCGATTAACAGCTGAAGAGAGAGAAAGAGCCATTGGGATGGTGCAGATGGGGTCGACATACAATGTTGTTGCCAACGCCCTCGGATGCCACCGTATTACGGTTATAAGACTTATTCAGGGCTTCAGAGAGACTGGGGTCACCGTAGACAGACCAATAAGTGAACGTGCACGCATCACAACGGTAGATAGGTACCTCCGTCTTAAAGGAAGGAGGGTAACGTTTTCTTTTTGGCGTTTAGTGTATATGGCTACGGTCTGTACATAATCGAGTCTGGGCCAGACGATCCGGCGATCGACATCTTTAGCATCGTTCTACGCAATTGGGATACGATGACAAGTGTCAACCAAGTCACATCGTACACTTTACCCAGTGGCCCTGTATATTGAGCAATGCTTTGTAGTGAGGGTTAACAGCGATTGTACATATGGTGTGGCACGGTGTTATGGGTTTATTATATACATATGAAAACACAGTTATGTTCGGGCCACCTGCGTATTATTCATGGCGTATTTAACATTGCTTAATTTCCGTGGCTAATGAGGGGTCATGTGGTAATGCCTGTGATAAACGTCACCTTCAAATGCCAGTGTGTTCAGGTGATCACGACAGTTGTGCCCTGGCCATTTGTTACTCTAGCCTAGCAGCATGGAACGTACTCCATACAACAAACAGCCGTAGGCGGTAATAGGACGCACGTTGTCCGTACTGAAGGGATAAGAGGAGGCACGGCCTCAATACAGCAAACAGCTGTGAGAACAACAGCAGGAACCGATTCAATACAGCATACAGCTGTAGCAAAGGGAGCAAGGACGGATTCAATACAGCATACAGCTGTAGAAATAGGAGCAAGGACTGACGGGATAACAGGAACCACTACCTCAATACAGCATGCAGCTGTAGGGACAAGAGGAATCACTGCCTAAGTACAGCATACAGCTGCAGGGATAACAGGAAGCACGGCTTCAGTACAGCATACAGATGTAGGTGTAAGTAGCCTTCAGGAATTTTACAGACGTATTTAAGAAGATGCAGTGATGCCTGATCCACGTGTATTACAGCTGCACAAATATGTGTGACATAGCTATCTACACCGCATGGAGCTGTATGTGACAATATGAAATACGTCATCTGCACCATATAGATCTGTACGTTACAACTGGAAATACTTTATCTACATCATATAGAACTGTACGTGATATATCGAAATATTCTATAGTATCTATACTATATAGAGCTATTCGTGATATCTGGAAATACGCAATCCACACCATAAAGAGCTGTATGTGGTGTCTGAAATACGCTATCTACACCGTATAGAGCTGTATGTGACAAGAAACAGTACAGTCTACACACTGGTCTTCGCAAATGGAAGACAACTGACTGACTGAGTTTAGTTTTACGCCGCTTTTAGCAATATTCCAGCAATATCACGGCGGGGGACACCAGAAATGGGCTTAACACATTGTGCCCATGTGGGGAATCGAACCCGGGTCTTCGGCGTGACGAGCCAACGCTTTAACCTCTAGGCTACCCCACCGCCCCAAAATGGAAGACGAAAGGAATAGATACCAGGTGAGTCACGTAACGTTGTTTTTGTTTGTTTAGTTTAACGCCACACTCAGCAATATTCCTATATGGCGGCTGTCTGTGAATAATGACTCTGGACCAGACAATCCGGTGATCAACATTATGATAATCGATATATGCAACCACGTCAGTGAGCTTGACCACTCGATCCCGTTAGTCGCCTCTTACGACAAGCATGGGTTGCTGAAGATCAATTCTAACCTGGATCTTTATTGGCCTCAACACCACTTATGTGTGAAACCCATCTGTCCTACTGAAGAGTTCCAAAAAGGATATTTATGTGGCAAATGAGGCAATGTTTTCGTTCTATACGAACTGATCGTGTAGATTTATAAGTATTTTCGGGTTTTGACACTTTGCAGGGTTATGACTTTGTGTGCTAGTGATAAGATGCTTGACTATGGGTGTATGGGTTCGAAACCTGGATGGGACTCAAACTAACAAAAGTACCAGAATCTGTACTCTTCTGAGAAAGTGTAATCCCAAAGATAACATGTGTTGCAGCTAGACGAGCCGGATTTAGACGGAGAGGAAGCATTTCGCCTGACTGTGTTAAACAGTAAGTATTATTTTGACATGAAATATCACACTTGATAATTTCAATCATATTTACTGGATCCATCGCATATACTCTCAAACAAAACTTTGGAAAACAAACTCATAATTTCAATTCAAATACTATTAAACAACACTAACGTACACTTTAAACAGTCAAAGTGAACATATAAAACAATCCATTGTACATGTTAACTACCTCTTCGTACAAGGAAGACAATCATCTACACATGTTTGACAATCCACTTTACAATCACTGTGCACATATCAAACACTCTGCACAATCCCTATCAAGACACCCCTACAAAATAAACATACCGTACCTCAGTCTATGTCAAAGGTAGAACTTGCTGAAGTTGTTTTGAGACTGTTCATGTTCCTCCAACCCGCACTTCAGTCACGGCGATGACGAAAAGAGCATCACCGTCTCGAACTTTGAACAGCTACAGGCCCTACAGGTACTGAGATCATCTACATGAATAGCACTTTTGTTCAGGAACAATATATTCAGTTGTATGAGTATAAACCACCCACGCAAAACATAGTCCAACTACCTATTCTCTTGCCATGGCACTACTCGACGCAGAGCTACAACCGTCAAGCTCGACTGAAGTACCTACTTCGCCTTGGGTAGACTCGCGCTTTCAGTAAAGTTTATGCATAGACTCCTTCATGTTTATAATATCAAAATAAGTAACTTTAATCTCCAACCCTGTCTTTATTTATTATGACTATTCCATTGATGAATGCGGCGTTTAACAAAATAACCCCACTTTCCCGAGATGTTTCTGTACAAAGCAGCACTATATAGAAACGCCACACCGATAGAGGTTTCTTGAAGCCCACACTTTAATTCGCTCTAATTAACAATCAAACGGTAGATGGAGTTCCAACTTGACAATTATGGTTACCACATTTTCGGGAATGACATTTAGACCAAACACAAACAAAATCACCAAAAATGGTACCATTAGGATACTTCAAAATCAGTATCGTGTGAGGCCTCCACGGGCATCGATGACGTCATTGCATCGTCTGTACATGGGATGAAGGCCATTGGTACTTGGGTCCGTACTCTGCGAAATGCCCAACGAGTCCAGCCGCGGTTGGAGGTCATTCAATCTTGTTTGAATCTCTTCCCAAAGGTGTTCTATTGGACTTAAGTCCGGACTGAGTGCAGGTCATTGTAGCGCTTGGATGCCATGTTGTCTTAGGAAGTCCAATGTTGCTCTGACAGTGTAGGCAATCTCACTCTGCCATCGGCTGTCGACACACAACATCGGCTTTAATCAGAAAAAGTACAGTTCTCCTTTGTCGATAACGCCAATTTCGATGCTGAGTTACCCATTGCAGCCGCTTTTGGCGGTGACGGGCGGTGGGGACAGAACCACGATACTGTATGTGACAGCAGAGTTTTCTTCCGCGCAAACGTCGACGCACTGTATCGGCACCAATGGATCTGTTGTGAGTCCCAGTGGTCTGGCATACTGTTTCCGTCGCTGTGGTGAAGCGATCCTACAGATGGCTGCGCAGAATCTGTCAGTGTTGACGTTGTCATGTTAGTGAAGGTCGTTCACTACGCGGAGGGTCTTGGATGCTGTTAGTGGCCTGATACCACTCCTGTAGTCAACTGATTGTCCTAACATGGGACTCCCTTTCATTGGTAGGGTTGTCAGGATATGCATGTGCATTTTCATTTTTACGAATGTCATACTGAACCTTTTACCACGTCTGCCTTTTTTGGTGCGTCTGGTCGATATGCCTTTTTCATCAGACAACACACTGATTTTGGTAATAACTGTCACTTTGGATTGACAAACATGTCAACAAAACAAAATAATCACAATAAAAACACCACATTGTAAGAACAATATTTTGCATTCGGTTTTTAAATGTGACGTTTCTTTTTGCGGTTCATTATAATTATATATCCGAAGAATTGTTATTCGATTTCATTGTCACTATCATCTTTTACAGAGGTAAAGTCCGGGATTGGCGTGGCCGTCAGAGAGGGCGAGGTCAAGATTACAGTGAACAACGTTCACCCTTTACTCAACCTCCTGGGCATCAAACACACTGACGACAGGGTGCTCAACATGACCACACAGGCCCTCACCCAATGTAAGATAATTATGTGAGACAGTGTCTGTAAGAACCATCTGATATCAAATCAATAATAACTGAAGTACTGATAAAAGTGGTGTAAACTCAACTAACCGCCTGCCTGTCACTCGTACTCAACTGTCATGTTATAAAATGAAACGATTTGGGGGCATTATTTAGTATGGGTTGTGATACCTACATATGTATCGATCCTAGCAGTTGTATATATTGTGTTGTTGTGGTGGTGGTTGTGCTGGTGGTGGTGGTGGTGGTGCTGGTGGTTCTGGTGGTGGTTGTGCTGGTGCTGGTGGTGCTGGTGCCGGTGCTGGTGTTGATGCCGGTGCTTGTGCTGGTGCTGGTGCCGGTGCTGGTGTTGATGCCGGTGCTTGTGCTGGTGGTGGTGCTGGTGCTGGTGCTGGTGCTTGATGCTGGTGCTGGTGCTGGTGCTGGTGCTGGTGCTGGTGTTGATGCCGGTGCTTGTGCTGGTGTTGGTGCCGGTGCTGGTGTTGATGCCGGTGCTTGTGCTGGTGCTGGTGCCGGTGCTGGTGTTGATGCCGGTGCTTGTGCTGGTGCTGGTGCTGGTGTTGATGCCGGTGCTTGTGCTGGTGTTGGTGCCGGTGCTGGTGTTGATGCCGGTGCTGGTGCTGGTGCTGGTGCTGGTGCTGGTGCTGGTGCTGGTTCTGGTTCTGGTGGTGCTGGTGGTGGTTGTGCAGGTGTTGGTTTTGGCGTTGGTGCTGGTGTTGATGCTGGGGTTGTTGCTGGTGCTGGTGCTTGTGTTGGTGCCGGTGCCGGCGTTGGCGTTGACACTCGTACTGGTGCTGATGCTGGTGCTTGCATTGGCGTTATTTCTGTTGGAGTTAATGTTTCTTATAATCAGTACTTTACAGATGTGATACGGATGGTTCGAATAAAATTATCTCTGTTAATATTTTAGCTCAGGGGGACGTACGTCTGCATGACTTCTACAAATGTGTGACACAAATATTACAATTTTCTGATGAATACTATGAGGAAATTACACGGAAGGCCTTTTCTGTCGTTGATGTTGATGGAGATGGTTCTATCACTGGCGCTGACATCTACCGACTGATGTTGTCGTTAGGGGAGGTCATCAGTGATGACGAAATTCTCCAAATACTAAAATCGGTTGATAGTGATGGTGACGACAGGATAAGTTTCGAAGGTAAGAATCAGTGCAATGGAAAATATATATTACAAAAAGAAAAGGTATGCTTTGCGATAGTGATGTTGTAAAAATCGTCGGAAAAAGTCCATAGCTTTAAACTAGTATGTCAGACACACTGATATCGAGGATAGATGTGCTTTAGCTGTTGTCAGTGGTGCAAACAATAGTTCATTCTGTCTCACATTGTAATATATACACACATCGATTCGTGTTGAACGTTCACAGTACTGGGGAAAAGTAAGCAAATTTTCATAAATTGTCAGATTGAATAATGTAATAACCCATATTGTACATAGCAAAAGCACAATGACATTATTAGATGGGTACATCTTGACACATGTAAATATCTTTGACAGCAATCAGACTGCTATCAAGTTGTATCATGTGTTCATGTATCCAAACATGGTTCCTTATATATTGTGAAAACAAATTATGTTTGCAGATTTTCAAAGGTTCCTTACAATCGAAGACGACATAACGAATTCCAGTCTTGATGAAGACATAACAGATTCCAATAGTCACCCTGAAAGATGTAATAACATACCTTTTCATGCAAGGAGGAAGAGTCTATTCCTCTACCGAAAATTACGAGCTGCATTAGCTTTCTTGAACACACAAAATGCGGTGAAGCCAAGGGAGGCTGCACCTGTTAAAAGACAAGATACGCGAACGAGTTCCACAAATTGTAAACCTCAACAAGTGTCACCACCTATTATCTCAAAGAAGAGACCAGAGATTAAACGACTGTCAGTAGTTGAGGCCGTTTGGGTTAGAACTGAGGATCAAAGTCTTGTCTTTTCTAATTCACCCACGTGCAATAAACAATCTAATTGTCTTGGATTTGTGACGAAAGAAGGAAATGATCAAACACAATTGTCTTCGCATTACCACACGCTAAAGTCGTTCAGACGAAAATCAGATCCCTACACCACGAAGATTGATGGATGCCTCTCCAAGATGTCAGATGGCGCACTGACACGTGTACGTAGACTATCACGTGAGGTGGAGCAGGAGCCGCTGTTTGTCAGAGGTCGATCTTCCTCCACTGTACATGCCATCATCCACCAGATTGACGACCTCGGACATCTAGAGACATCACAGAAAGATAACCAGGATCCAGGGAGTGATACAAGGACAAGCAAACAGGAACTCCTGGTGAACCAAAGTTCCGATGCAACTGCTGTTGGATCTCTCTCACCTCCACGTGCAAGGAAGAAGAAATGTTTGAACGTGTACATTAACCCAAATGAGGTGATATCAAGTCAAAATAGTTCCAAGGATCAAGACAAACCTTTGGTTGTTTCAAGGAGATCTGTTGATATGCTGCCTGAAAATTATAATGACCCGTCGCAGTTTACTGCAAGCAAAGACAGTGTGGAACCCATTACATGTGGTAGTAGTCCAGACCAACAGTTCTGTGTATATGGTGAAAGGAAAAACATGGCTGGTTTCCGGATCGCTTCAAGGCATGAACATCATCTGTGGAAGACATTAATAACTACATCCAACGACGACAACTTGCTAAGATGCGCTGCACCAAACTCTTTGTCCCATCGTTCGTACAATTCCTTTTCGAGAAGGCTAGAGAGGCAGAAACCTTTTCCATCACATCGTCGTAACGGCGAACAACATGTGAACAAAGCGTCGTTTCTGACGCTTGAGTTTCCAGCGGAGAAGATACACAAGCCAAGGTATAAACGTCCCTCCCTGCTTACCCAACTCCCTGTGGGTAGCCACAGAAGGAAAAACTTGCCAGTGTTCCTGGGATAGTTATAGAGGCATTCCAAAGTTACATTCTGGACCGAATTGATTTGTCACTGAATATAAGACCCGTGTTATCTTATTCATGTTTATTAGGAATTCCATTTTTTTCAAAAACACGTGGAATTTGTTTTTCCAAGTGAATATATTTACAAAACATACATGCAATAATTTCAGCGTCGATTTCAATAAAACAGTTTGTTTTAAAGAAATTACCTAAATTTCGTCATTGCCAAAATAACCAGTTTTGACTATCATCTGAATCAGATTCCAAATGGCTGGGGCAGGCATGTCAATAGACAACTGAAATTAGTAATTATTGAGACAGCTTGATAATACTGAATTCAAAAACTGCAGCTGCCATCTGAGGTTTATGCAAAGGTTATTGGTCTGAGCAAAATAAAGCACTGTGTTGTGCTATACTTGTTTCAGTCCTGTGATGTGACCATATAATGCTGACGGCACCTCATCACGATGAATTTAACCTTGTATAAGGCAAACTTTTATGGATGTCAACTTTTTGTTTATTCTATACACAACGTTTGTGGGCTTTTAATTGCCCCTTCGTCAGGTAACCTTATTTCTCAAATACCTATGTTATGTTAAAATCCGACGAGGACGAATACTGTTGGTTGTTTTAGGCCGTTTAAACCAATATTCCAGTTATATTATGGTAGGCAAAAAAATCAAAAAGCCCCCAAAAGCCCCACCGAATCTGGGTTATAAAAATGTGAGTGACAGTATGAGCTACGCCGGGATTCGAAGACAAAGAAACCAAGTCACGGGACAAGACATTTACACTCATAACCTATATTATTCCTAGGATCCAGACCCGTGAAGATCGGGGTTAGAATTGGTCTTCACCAACCAATGCTTGTCGTAAGAGGCTACTAACGGGACCGGGTAGTCAAATTCGCTGACTTGGTTGACACATGTCATCGTATCCCGTTGCGGCGATCGATGCTAATTATGTTGATCACTGGATTGTCTGGTCAAGACTGGATTATATACACACTGCCGCCATATAGCTGGAATGTGACACGTTAAACAACATATCAACCAGCCCAGGACCCATTCTTACCCAGACTTCCGCCGTGTGTGCGTGCTCGCTCTCTGTCTGTGGGTACGTGTGTGAGAGTGACTACTTGTACTATTCCGGACCAACACAATTTCCTTTATGCCCCAGTTGTAACGAGAAACATAATTGCGTCTTTCGTCTCACTAACTCATTTATGTGATTATGGAAAGTTGTCCTCGCAATATGGCCCACAGAAGGGCACACACCACGCTAAGCATGGAATGGCTACCCCTGTTTCTACACATACACAAATGCTTGGGGCTGCATAATACGTTTTTCCACGACAGTTCCCTCGCTCAAAGTAAACCGATAAGCACTGGATAAGCAATTTACACGCTGCAATACTGTACTTCTCAACCGATATTACGATTTCCATTCGATCATTATAAATGTGGAAGCTTTTGACCAAGATAGGATTCCCTTTCTAAACATTCCTGTCAAAATGTTGGCAAGTACCCCAAGGTTCGGAGCCCATAGCGGTTATCGATTATCTTAAAGCTCTATTATTTGTCCTGAAAAATGATAGGGATGCAGACTCAACGCTACAACCTTTCACCACAAATACATAACTGTTAGAAATGAGACTGACAGCAAACATAACATTACCAGTTCGTTTATTCTGTAAATCAACGAAAAAGACAGTTACACATCAGATCACAAGAATTGGATGACGCGACTGGAGGTATTCCGTCCGTCATTATTCCAGCTGTATCTTAACCTAGCAGATCTACCCCTGAGTATAGTAGCCTGGTATAAACATACACACTACCACAGCTGTGTACAGCCTCAGGGGACGGATATTCATTTTCCTCTTTTATAACTTCATCAAATTAGGATTGTCAGAAAACATCACTTATTTAAATATACATTCAACATACATTCATATCCATAAAACTAAATAGAATTTAAATTAAATGTAAATTGATACATCAAGAAATAAACGCAAGTGTCGACTCCCAGGTTAAAATTCCTCGTAAAATTAATGTGAGTGAACGTGTATGTGAAACACGAAGTACACCGTGGATGTACTTACTAACCTAAAATATGCTGAAATAATTTAGGTAAATAGTTTCAGCGGTTCAACTAAACAGGTTTTATATTTTTATATATAACTTCTCCTGCTTGACATATAGTCCAAATTCCGTGTAACCAAAAGCACAACAGGTGAAATAAGGCATATCATAAAGATGGACAGTCAAACACCGTTGTCTCGAACTTACATAAGTCGAGCTTTTGGTTGTTTCGCAGTATAAGTTTGGTCCCTGCGTATTACATCTTTATTAATCAGTTTCGGTTGTGTCGAGCCTCGGATAACTCGAAGCATTTCCAACTTAGACACAAGGGTTTTGATTGTTTATGCAAACTAGACAAGTAGCCAAGATGTAAGTATAACACATATCAGGTCACCACATCCATCAATGTCAGTGGTAGTCTAGTGGTAAAAGCGTTCGCTCCTCACGCAAAAGACCCGGGTTAGATTTCCCACATGGGTACAATGTGTGAAGCCCATTTCTGGTGTCCTCCGCCGTGATGTTGCTGGAACATTGCTAAAAGCGGCGTAAAACCATACTCACTCACTCATCAATGCCAGAGGGCTCACGTAGCCTTAAATACATTAGGTTAAGATATGCCGCTAACAAAGTCATGAACCTCTATAGCTTAATACTGTTTTGCTATGTACATAGCTATATAACAAACAGGAATCGTGGCATAAACAGACATGTATTTGTGAATGATTTCGTTTACCATCAGTTTTAGAGTTTAATATATACGCACAAGTCGGAGATCATGGGTTTCACTGAAGAGGTAATGTTTACACCTTCGTGGCTCCATCAAATAAGCTTACAGACAGTGATAAAGCTGTTCAGGGAACAGCGATAAATGTGTGATGTGTCGATGCTTGGTTCACAATTTGAGCTCCGCGCAACTCACCTCATCCAATCACATCAAAAACATGATCCTTAAGGCACTGATGCCACGAATAGGCAGTCATTATTGCATTAATGAATTAAAAATCATAGTTTTGTCGACCCATATACAGATCTATCACCAGACTTCAGAAGGGGCTTTTCTTCCTCTGTGTGTGTCGACGTGACTGTTACTTCCGCTTCCAGTGATGGCGTGACATACTTATACCGTCTTGCTACGGGAACAAAGAACATCAGATCCAACAACATGAGACCTCCCAGGAGGAAGAACAAGTATTCGGCGTGTCCATAGTTTAACTCGTTCGGAAACCAGGGATCTGGAAGAGAGTTCATCGTACATAAGCTATGATATGCCCAAACCATCAAGTAACTTGACATTATCTATTTCGTGAGTATAGTTTTACGCCGCTTTCAGCAGTATTCCAGCAATATCACGGCGGGGGACACCAGAAATGGGCTTCACATATTCTACCCAACCAGGGAATCGAACCCGGGTCTTCAGCGTGACGAGCGAACGCTTTAAGCACTGTGCTACTCCAGCGCACCACATGATCTGCACAGTAATGATACATCATACGATGGACAATACATTCAGGTGTCTGCACAATTATTGTTCATGAGTCCGTCGACACCGTCATCAGAAGCTTGTTTTTAACTCAGCTGTTGTTCGTGAGTCTGCTAACACTATCAGTGGAAGCAAAGGTCACCGTTGTCGATTGTTCGTGAGACCGCTTATACTGTCAGTGGAAGCGAAGGTCACAGTTGTCTTTTGTTAATGAGACACCTACCACTGTCAGTGGAAGAGAAGGTCACAGTTGCCGTTTGTTCATGAGACCCCTACCACTGTCAGTGGAAGCGAAGGTCACAGTTGCCGTTTGTTCATGAGACCCCTACCACTGTCAGTGGAAGCGAAGGTCATAGTTGTCTTTTGTTAATGAGACACCTACCACTGTCAGTAGAAGCGAAGGTCACAGTTTTCTTTTGTTAATGAGACCCCTACCACTGTCAGTGGAAGCGAAGGTCACAGTTATATGTGGTTCATGAGACCCCCTACAACTCTCAGTCGAAGTTACGGTCACCGTTATGTCTTGTTCATAAGACCTCTTATACTGTCAGTAAAAGCTTATGTTCACCGCTGTCTGTTGTTAGACTGTCAGTGGAAGCTACGGTCACCGTTATGTCTTGTTCATGAGACCCCTTATACTGTCAGTCATTTATGTTTAAAATCTATTCCTTTGGGTCATGCCAGCGTGTTACCATCAGCTGTAGCTGCGCTGACGATCGCGAGGATGAGCGTGGCGACGTAGTTCCCCAGCCCCATGACGGCGTAGAACACCCCCGTCAGCAGCCCCTGCATGGACGGAGGTGCCTGAGTAAAGGCGAACTCCAGACCTACAAACACATCACAGAGATACATGGATACAGAGAGACAGTTAGTAGGCACTTCCTGGACGACAATGCCTAGGTGAAGCCAACTCCAGACCTTCAAGTACATCACTATGACAGGTGGAAAGTCAGCTTCCACTATAAAGCAGGCCTAAATGTAACGAATACAAACTAGTACACAGCATACAAAACATGCCAGTTTACAGTCATCTATTTCTGGTTGTGAACACACTGTACCTACCGTATATCTTAAACATCCTGCAAATATTGCATATTGCAAATACAATCATCAGAACATCAATAGGAGTGTTCGTTATGGAGTGTTCGTTACACATTTTGTGCACTACTCCAATAAAATGATAGTAATAATTAAAGAGATTCGAACCATTGATTTTCTGGATCATGATTTATTGCAACTCTCAGACTATTGAACCCCAATGTATTCCTGTCAGGCGATTATAGAGAGACAGTTTTTAAGTACTAGTATGCATTACACTGACTTGGAATGCTTGTGAAGACTTCTGCTGACCCGACCAGGGCAAACTGTGGTATTTGGGTGAGAACTGATAGCTGAGAGGCGTTGAACTTTTCGCCTCCCAGTGTCTGAACGACTCCTCCGGTTGAGGCCAGATTCTGCTTCCTGTAGATCTCTAATATACCCGCAACAGCTACAGAACTCGCTGAGAATACCAGACCGAAACCTGGAACCAGACGGAACAACAGCAAACTATCAGACAAAGCACCACGCAGAATAATATCTGCTTTTAGAAAGACAGCTGACAACAGAGAGTGGTACATATATACAGAGTGAACAACAGACTGATACCTGTGTACAGACAGTGACCAACACAGATTGATGCATGTGTACAAGCTGACAATGACTGACTGACTGACTGAGTTTGGTTTTACGCCGCTTTTAGCAATATTCCAGCAACATCACGGCGGGGGACACCAGACACCATGGGCTTCACATATTGTGCCCATGTGAGCTGACAATGAGCAAAACGCAGACTATGAGTACAGACAGATAATGCACCACACAGGGTAATACCCTAGTACACAAAGACGTGGGAATGACAGAGTGATACCTTTATACAGACGGACAATGAACAAAACTGACTGAGTACGGCAGAGAACAATACCAGAACAAAACCTGTGTACTGACATACTTAAGACCTTCTCCTGTTTATGGATAAAAACCTGTGCACAGATTTATACCTGTGTGTAGACACACATCTGTGTACAGACATGTACACCAGACCAATCCCTGTGTATAGACTAACATTAGGCTTATACAGATGTACATGCATGTACAGATACCAGACCAACAGATGTATATACCACATTCCAGACCACCACACAATTCCGTGTTTACAGAACACCTTTGTACCCGGAAACGTTCAACAATACATATTCCATCACCTTTGGGACATTAAATTCCGTGACAAGCATCTCCACTAATTCAAAACATCCAATCTTAAACCTACCCATTTTCTGTAGATATGTGAGCGGACGACCGCACCGAGTGAAGCACGGATACACCAGTCTATCCATCAGGGGTATCAACAACAGAATGATGATTGTGTTGAAGATATTTAACATGGCTGCCGGTATCGCCCCTCCTCCGACCTTCACACTCATACGTTCACTTTGCAGGAAAAATGTGGACTGCATCTGTAATGGGCAAATAGTTGTTCTGATGTGGCGTAATCGACAGATCGTCATCATAGGATATCATTGTCCATTCACGACATTCACAAGGACAAAATAGTGTCATCGATTGGGATAAGGATAAGGATAAGGATAAGGGATGTCCGGCATGACTATCAATTTCATAATATTCCTTTTAGTCATGTAAGGATGATCCTAAAAATCATCACCTAAAACGAGGCATGTGATGTCATGATTTTACGAATCCAATGGCGCTGTAAGGTTTGGGATGCTTTCATTTTACAGAACTATTAATACTGTACTGAACAGCATCTCGGAATGTCTACAAATAATGGTGGCAGAATGTGCGTTTCTTCATTTATCATCCAAAACTTGTGTGAGATCTCCTAGGAGATATCGTTTTGACAGTAGATTTTGTACAATGCCCTGACAATGCTATGACGTCATGTACTTGATGACGTCATCATGCTATGACATCGCTGCACTGCAAGTCCAATGGCAGTACCATGTTCAGAGATGTACATTTTTCATTGAAAATTAATGAAGAGTGATTTTGGATGATAAATAGAATCTCACCCTCGTGTCTTCTGATATCAAATATATCAACACTCGTTGATAAAAGTAAAAATATCCTCGGCAAGCCTCGGATATTTGTAACTTTATCAACTCGTGTTGATATAATTGATATCAGAAGACACTTGGGTGAGATTCTCTATATATCGGGGATGAGTGATACTCGTACATCAAAGTGTTTCGTGCTGATGGTTTTGTGTTGCATTTACCTGTGCGTATATTGCAGCATATCCAATTAGCAGAGCAAATATAGGAAGAATTCTCAAAACGGCTACCACCCCATCGACTGTGTGGTCGTCAAATCTGCCGCCATATTTGGTACGAGCAGAAGACAAAGAAGGCCGTTCTTCCTCTTCCGGTGAGTGACAGGAGCAACCCTGACAGCAGACACTGACGGAAGTCGACAGAACGCTCTCTGGAACAGCCAAGTGGGGATGAAGTTAAGGTGTATCCATGGTACCTATTGATTACATTGGTGTGATTGTAGCCACCTCTAGCAGTGTCATGAACAACGTCTTCAGGCATATATTCTTTTAGGAAAGAGGGCACACCTTACACCAAAAGAAACAATATATCACAGTTGGATTATAAAAGTCTTCACTGAACATCCTCCAACCAACGTCACAATACGATCCCAATGAGGTCAACAATGCCTCCCGAATTACGTAAACAATACACAAGTGCGTGAAGTAGCATCTGCAGTGGTGAACATGTATACGGTTTTTATATACAGGGTTATTTATGTTTGTGTTTATTTGTTTGTTGTTTAACGCCGCACCCAGCAATATCCCACCTATATGGGCGCGGTCTGAAAATATTCGAGTCTGGGGCAGACAATCCAGTGATCAACAACATGAACAAAGCCATATTGCTGAGTGCGGCGTTAAACAAAAACCAGCAACCAACCAATGGGTAATAAAGGTAGAACCATACCTCCAGGTGGGACGTGAATATACTGTCCCTTTCCCGCCATGAATATAACCACGGCAAGAGCCATGCTGATCAGCGGGATGAGGTAGCCCCAGGCAAAGCTGACGTTCTGTTGTACATACGCCACAGCGGTGTAGGCAATCAGACCGCCCAGATTCACAAACCAGTAAAACCTGAAACAGTCATTCCTATCTGTCCAGCAAAACAGATTCCACTTAGCAGGGCCTCTGTGTATAGTCGTATATAAAACATTACAAACCAGCCTGTCATAGCGATATACGTATTAAGTATTATTGCTTATTGAGTACACTGTAAAACGCGGGGACCAAGGTCGTGAATGCCCTGATGAAGGGGCAAGAAGTAGCCCAGAAACGTCGTGTTGTAAATATTAAAGTTGTAAATCCATACCATACGTTGTTTTGTTACCTTCCAACTTCTAAATGCCCACCAAGCATCTCATGTTGCACATACCAATTAAAGAATGTCTGCACTGCAAGCGGACCCTGGTCTTTGACCTGCTGAGCACCGAATGGACCAACATTGGCCTTAATTCCACCCGTCCCCATGGCAACCAGGACAAGGCCGAGCAAGAAATAGGCTTGTTTGGCTTCCTGAAACATAAAGAATGGTACACACGCATGTTTGTGGAAAGGGACAAAAAGGTCGACATAGTTATCATGTTATTATGATGTCATTATCTAGTGAGCGAGTGAATGAGTGAGTGAGTGAGTGAGTGAGTGAGTATATGGTTTCACGCCGCCTTTAGCAATATTCCGGCAATATCACGGCGGGGAACACCAGAAATGGGCTTCACGGATTGTACTCATGCGGGGAGTCGAACCCTGGTCGTCGGCGTGACAAGCGGACGCTTTAACCACTAGCCTACCCGACCGCCTCTGTCATCATCTATTATGAGTAGATCATAAATTTTGAATCTGTGAGTGAGTTGGGTTTAACAATATTCCAGATGAATCGCAGAGAAAGTAAGACGGAACAGATGGAGGCCTCAGGGTTTGGTGAGACCAGCATGCACGGGTATGATGAAGAATACAGAATCACAATTGGGCAAACCGGGATTCGAACCCGCAATCATACACTAAGTTTCAGGCATATACAGGGATGCACCTATACACAGCGAATTGCAACACCTGGGTCACCGTGACCTCGTTTTGATTTAAGAATGGAAGTAATCTCTGTATGTGTTCAAATTCCTGACATACACATACAGGTTGCCTCGCTTGTAGCAAGTAACGTCAAACCGTGAGATCTAGAAATGTTGAATTGTTTCCAAGATTACATGACACACACCAGACTCAGGTCATAGGCAAGACCTGCATCGTCTTGACCAAACCACGCCACATAGTCAGCACAGCACGCCGCCAGCAGGAATAACCCTAGAGGACAAGATCAGGAGAGGTGAGGTGAGGTGAAATTGGGTTTAACGTCGCGCTTGAGAATATTTCGCTCATATGACGACGTGCATGCGTGTGTATGTGTACGTGCAGCTACTTGTACTAGCCCAGACTGAAGCTGGTTTTATAGTGCTAGCCCACTGAGATACCATGCCGCAGTGAAGCAAGAATACCCCACTCAGACACATTATACTGACTCCGAGCCGACCAGTCCTTGTTGTACCCATTAATGCCGAGCGCCAGGCAGGGACCAACAAGTACCATATTTTAACGTCTTTTGGTATGACGCGGTCGGGGATCCAACCGGCGACCTTCCGCTCTCCGGGCGGACGCTCTAACCACTACACCACGGAGGCGGTCAGATCAGGAGACCATTGGCTAGCTGACAGTAGGTGATACGAGGAACGAGCAATGCATAAGAAATATGGTCAACACGAACCTTTACCAGAAAATCAAGAAGATAAAAATATCGCACACTAATTCATTTGAATGAGAATAGAATGTTCACCATATATACTTACAATAGCTTGTCGTTTCATAATTAGTAATTGTATTGAAATAACTTCATAAACATGTTTGTATTGTGAAGTTTTTGAATAACTGTCATTTTTACTTTTGAAGGTCTGAAGGATAAAATTGTTTTCGATAACATCCCAGGCACCCTACCTCAAACCCCAACACGCACGCGCACAAACACACATACACATACACGCACGTACGCACACACACATCCCACCCAAATCTCATTTACTGAAAACAATAATTTTATTCATTGTTCCTACCAAGGATGTAGATGAAGCAGGATCCGAGGATTGTGTTGAAGCGACCAGCGACAGAGTCGGCCACGTAGCCGCCGATGACGGGGAACAGATAGGATGTGCCTGAAGACGTCAGAGAGCAGCTGATATCAGATAATGGTCTCCTTTAACTCATCGCATGGGATTCAGACACAGCGTATTACGGCTTCACTCTATTGCCATAAATACACTGGACTCACTCCCTGTCTTATTAATATGAATCGACCTACACGACAAAGCAGACCAATCCTAATTTCCTCTAAGTCTGATTGCAAAACAAAAAATCTTAGAATCCCTATTAAATATTGAGTGGTAATGTTTGACACGCGTTTTCAGTACTGCATTAACTCTTTTTCGATGACGTGCATCCATATCCAAATAAACTGGCAAAATCAATCAGCTATGTAGTGAAGTCTTAAGTGCATCTGTGTTCACAAAGACTAGCCCAAGTCTTGTCAACGCCATTAACTCACTATCGACGCTAATTGTGTTTCATAGCCGTTATTAGGTCGGTTGGGAAGCCTCGTGGATAAAGTGTTCGCTCGTCACGCATTGGTATAATGTGTGAAGCCCCTTTCTGGAGTTTCCCGCCGTAATATTGCTGTAATATTGTTAAAACCATGCTCACTCACATATTACCGTTCTTTTTAATCTATAGTAATGGTTAACTTAAGGAATATATTACAGTGGTCCGATTGAGGTGAATGAGTTAGTGAGTGAGTTTTACGCCGCTTAATTTAGTAATATTCCAGCAATATCACGGCGGTGGTACATCATAAATGTGCTTCACAAATTGTACCCATATGGGAATCGAACCCCTGTCTTCGGCGTGAGGAGAGACGGTTAAAACCACTAGGCTACCCCATCGCCCTTACAGGTGTGTAACTGACTGACTGACTGCGTTTGGTTTTACGCCGCTTTTAGCAATATTCCAGCAACATCACGGCGGGGGACACCAGAAATGGGCTTAACACATTGTACCCATGTGGGGATTCGAACCCGGGTCTTCGGCGTGACGAGCCAACGCTTTAACCATTAGGCTACCCCACCGCCCCTACAGGTGTATAAAGGGTACTGAAGGACAATGCAAATGTTTATACATGCCTGTGAACACAAGCTGAACACTTGTAGCGTCTTGGCTGGTGAACTTGAGAACACTTGTACAGAACAGAACCAGGTTCCCGCTGACACCGTAGTACGTCAGCCTCTCGCACATCTCGGTGACCAGGATACATGCCACCACGCCAAAGGTCTTCACAGTGGTAACTGAATGGGTGGAAGCTACATGTAGTCTATCGGGGTTTAGCGTACGGTATTACGTATGGATTGAGAGCTTTTCTGTCATGTATTGGGCCATCCGTATTAATCCTATACTTTTCTTATCTCCAAGCTCAACCAACGTGCTTGAATAATGTGCAAGGCATGAACCTGGTTCCACAAAATGATTACGCACAATTAGTAGTATGACAGTTGGATAAAAATGGACACAGTCCGTCCACATGTTACACGTGTTATTCTTTGAAAACTTTGCATTCACTGAATCCTGGGCTTACGATTCAACATGATGTAATTTTCATATTATCTCTTTTTCAAATGGACGGCCTCCGTGGTGTAGTGGTTAGAGCGTCCGCCCGGAGAGCGGAAGATCGTGGGTTCGATCCCCGACCGCGTCATACCAAAAGACGTTAACATATGGTACTTGTTGGTCCCTGCCTGGCGCTCGGCATTAATGGGTACAACAAGGACTTGTCGGCTCGGAGTCAGTATACTGTGTCTGAGTGGGGTATTCATGCTTCATTGCGGCATGGTATCTCAGTGGGCTAGCACTATAAAACCAGCTTCAGTCTGGGCTAGTACAAGCAGCCGCACGTACATGTACACACGCATGCACGTCGTCATATGAGCGAAATATTCTCAAGCACGACGTAAAACCCAATTTCACCTCACCTCACCATCTTTTTTCAGATAGAACAGTGTACGTGTTAAGAAACATATGGCCTCTGCAAATTAGGAACATAGGCTGATGTGACTAACTGTATACACCCTTATGAACATATGACTTACTAGGTATGTGCTCATGAAGATATGACAGATATGAAATGCGTGTGGAATAAACGTGTTGAGGGAGACATGACACACAGGAAGTGGACCTGGGGAGGCATAACCTAGGGATTCGTGTTTAGGAAGATTTGACTCCATGTGTGCCTACTAATGATATGACACATCGGGTGACTTTAAAGGTAAGTATGAACAACTAAGCACCTGATTAGGGAGATATTACAAGCTGGACACTTGACTGGGAAGGTATTACAAGCTGGGCGCCTGATTAGGAAGATATTACCAGCTGGACGCCTGCCAAGTTTGGCACCTTAATAGGAAGAAATTACCAGGGCATCTGATTAGACAGATGTTACCAGCTGGACGCCTGCTTAGGAACATATTACAAGCTGGACACTTGGAAGATACTACCAGCTGGACACTTGACTGGGAAGATATTACAAGCTGGGCGCCTGATTAGGAAGATATTACCAGCTGGACGCCTGCCAAGTTTGGCACCTTAATAGGAAGAAATTACCAGGGCATCTGATTAGACAGATGTTACCAGCTGGGCACCTGATTAGAAAGGCTTTACCAGTTGGGCACCTGGTTAGGAACATATTACCAGTTGGGCACCTGATTAGAAAGACATTACCAGTTTGACACCTGGTTAAGAGCATATTACCAGCTGGGCACCCGATTGGGAAGATATGACCTAGTTGGTGTTAGCTCAGGAAGAACTGAACAAGCGGGTAATTGCTCAGGAAATTATGACCCATTGGGTAGGATCAGGAATACAATTGTCACATGGTACCTGATTAGGAATACATGTCCCACAGGGTTGTCTCGCAGCCTGAATAAATCATCACGAGATGGTCAAAGACAGATAGGAAAATGTCAAGGTTCGGATGGAATAGTTAACTGTTCTCTTTGTCAGTGAAATCCACATCAAACACAATTTTTATAATGACTAGTTATATACAATTTACATTGCTGATTCAAAATACTCAAATATATGACATCCATACTATGAAGTTCTTGAACAGAAAAGTGTAGACGTGTTATCTCTATATATTCAGTCTGATATAGACTCAGCATTCACCTGATGGAAGAGCAGGAATTAGCTCTGAAACGTCCTATAAAGAATAAAAAGAAGTTGTTTTAAAAAAGCCGTGTCATGTATTCATCAACACTATGACTTATGGCGGCGTCTTAGACTGGCGTAGATAACTGTGACATTGTATCGGGTAATCACCATATCTAATCATTATGATGCCTTACATAAGTATAGCACATAATATACAAGTAAAAAGGTATAGCTGAACCTTTCTTAATGTTCATCTTCATCCTACCTTACCTGATGGGCGCTGTGAGATGTCTACATCCTCCATCGAAGACACGCTGTAGTCGGGTGACGTTGCCCCAGAGGACCTCTCATAAAGTAACCCTCTTTGTTCCTGACGTCGAGAAGTCATTGTTTTCCCAGTTGGTCCCTGTACACCACTGTCTCCAATAAGAAACCTCTAGTGGAGATAGCCATGCAGCCATACACTTAGCCACACCAGAGAATGATGGAACTTACGTTTTATCTGGAAGGAGTCGAACGGTCTATTACTGTTAGCGTGTGAGTTTAAAGTCCGGCTTGTCACAGCCGTATTGTTTACTAAAAGATGTCTAACTGCAAACAAGTACACTTTGACTTCAGACATATCCCGGATATCTCTTCTGGATTCACTCCCTCATAAGAAAAAAGGACTTAAAATATCCCTACCATATTTCTCCATGATAGCAATACAATACATTCCTACCACATCTCTCCCTCAAAGCAGTAGAACACATTTCCACAAGAATACTCCACCATAGGAATACAACACATTCCTACTAGATAGCTCTTTCATGACAATAGAACACATTCCTACCAGATCCCGATCTCTCATTTCTCATAAAGAGCACATTCCTACCAGATATCTCTCTCATAAAGAGCACATTCCTACCAGATATCTCTCTCATAACACATTCCAGCCAGATATCCCTCCCATAAACAACACATTCCTACCAGCTATCTCTCTCATAAAACAACACATTCCTACCAGATATCTTTCTCATCAAACAACATATTCCTACCAGTTATCTGTCTCATAAAACAACACATTCCTACCAGATATCTCTCTCATAAACAAACCCGTGAAGATCCGGGTTATATTAGAGTATTGATCTTCAGTAACCCATGCTTGTCGTAAGAGGTGACTAACGGGATCGGGTGGTCAGGCTCGCTGACTTGGTTGACACATGTCATCGGTTCCCAATTGCGTAGATTGATGCGCATGCTGTTGATCACTAGATTGTCTGATCCAGACTCGATTACTTACAGACCGCCGCCATATAACTGGAATATTGCTGAGTGCGGCGTAAAACTAAACTCACTCACTCACTCCAAACAGATTCTCTCTCTCAACACATTCCTATCAGATATCTCTCATAAAACAACACATTCCTACCAGATCTCCCTCATAAAACAACGGGGCGGTCGGGTAGCCTAATGGTTAAAGCGTTCGCTTGTCACGCCGAAGACCCGGTACGAATCCCCACATGGGCACAATGTGTGAAGCCCATTTCTGGTGTCCCCCGCCGTGATGTTGCTGGAATATTGCTAAAAGCGGCGTAAAACCAAACTCAGTCAGTCAGTCATAAAACAACACATTCCTACCAGATCTCCCTCATAAAACAACACATTCCTACCAGATCTCCCTCATAAAACAACACATTCCTACCAGATCTCCCTCATAAAACAACACATTCCTACCAGATATCTCTCTCATAAAACAACACATTCCTACCAGATATCTCTCATAAAACAAAAGATATCTCCCTCATTAGAATACAACATATTTAGTCAACAAATCAAATTTCAGGAATGATAATAATTTTACGTTAAAAAGGTCTTATCTTAAAGATACATTAGGCAAATGGAGTACTCTACCGTTAGAAGATAGGAATAGTCTGTGAACAGCTATTGAAGCTGTTGTGTGGGACCAGTCTGCATTACCATCGATGTATTATAATTGCGGATATATATACAAAAACATATGCAGCACAAATGTCAATCTGTTTTAACATATCTGATCCCACGCGAAAATTCATTCCACCTTTTTATTAATGCACTTTATAGGATGACTTCGGGGTGTCACAATTCTTAGATATTGATAAACTTGGAGGAAATAAAACACAGCACACATGTTTATTCGGTGACCCTAATCTAAACAACTGGCCGAATGCAAATATATTCTTGTCTTTACTCAAATATACAGAAACGATAAACAAATTAAGCAGCTAGCTTAATATTATTGTCTCCAAACATTTATATAGTTTAGTCTATATGTAACATTCTAGTAAACTGTATAATATTTACACATGCATGATATGTACAGCTTATTGAATTTCCAGCAGATTATACACATCCTGTTTCCACAATGTCAGGCTTCAAATGTAAATTGTTCATTCCCATAATTCAACATTATGTTTGATAGAGAAGTTGACGCCTAATCCCGTCGACAATAAAATATACTTAAAACAATACGATCTCATTCCTACCAGGGTATCGCTGTACAAAGCGATTTTAGCACTAAGGTGACCTAACTCCCATACCTTAACATACACTTTAGTCAGTCTTAGCGCTAAGGTTGTTTTGTACAACGGCACCCAAATCTCTACCTCATATGTATACAATACATTAATGTTAGCTAGTATTTACACAAACTAGTTGCTGTGTCACGATGTGTGTGTGTGTGTGTGTGTGTGTGTGTGTGTGTGTGTGTGTGTGTGTGTGTGTGTTATCAATGTGTCCTATATATACTGATAGAAATAAATAAAGGAACATAGGAAAATTCAGCGTTCCTTTTAAATTTTCCAGTTTTCACCACCAGTTTTGAATAGGGCTGTGGTGATGAAAACTGTAAAATATTAAAGGTACGCTTGAATTTTCCTGTGATCCTTTATTTGTTTCTCTCAGTATATATAGGACACATTGGTAAAACACACACACACACACACATCGTGACACAGCAACTAATTTGTGTAAATACTAGCCAACATTAATGTCAGCTAGTCCTGAAGTAAGGTAGCTACAGACACCAGTTATTACTACATTCCATGTACAGTCGGTTTTCCTCCATACGCGTACCCGTATATCACCCCGTTATACAGTCACAGCCTCACTGGTATCACAGTCATCTCACAATCTGTGTATGTTTAGATATGATACGACAAGACCTTGAGAAAATACTCTATTCGGAAGCAGTACCGACTACCTGGTCACACATTACTCTAGTCCTAGTCAGCTAGTCCCTCCGCGAGGGGTTAGAAATCGGGTCAACAGGTCAACTGTCCCCGATATAAGGCTGACACATGCAGGGCTATTGCCCACGGCATTATTCCCGTATGGTCACGACAGTTACGGATAATGAACCTTGTACATCGGCCTTGTACGCTTGTGTGGCTTGGGAGAGAACTGAACTTACTAAATTATCAACACTGTCCATTGACTGCAAGTCACGCTGACATACCGACAGTGGACAGGCGAAGGGCATTGAGCACGATATACATTGTCAACTTCATATTGCAAGCAGAGTGTTCATACGAAGATACGCTGCCTCATGTCAGTTAAACGTTTTACTGTTATACACGAGAAACTTACATACCGCTTGGGTCGAACAAGCCGTGCTCCACTTTTACCGTTCAGGAACAGGTCCACTGAATATATACACAAATCAGAGTTATCCGCCCTTCGCAATATAATAAGATCATTTTGCCTTCGACTGTTGGCTCGTAAGCATCTTTGACAAGCAAACAGGTATTGAATATTTGGCTGTTAGTTTGTTTTACGCTGCAAGCAGCAATATTATAACTGTCTGAAAATTATGCACCCTGTATCCGGCAATCCAGTTGGGATTGGGATAGCCCGGCGGTCAAAGCGTTGGCCCGTCACTACGAAACCGGGGTTTGATTGCCACATGGGTAAAATCTGTGAAGCCCATTCATTGGTGTTCGCCAGATTGATATTGCTGGGATATTCCTAAAGGCGGTGTAGAACCTTGCTCACTTACTCTAGTGTTTGACATTTTCAGCATCGATTGACGTAATTAAGATGCGACAACATCCTATTAACCAGGTCACCTTGACCGTTACGTTCACATTGCTGGGGACCTTTAATCTTGTCCTGGGGTAATACTTACAGTTCATATGTTCCACATTGGGTAATTATTTTTCTCGTACAACGAAAACAAACGATTGTTTAGGGTTTACCAACATAAACGTTACGTAATTACCTTTCTTCAAATATAAAATGAAGAGTATTGATTCCATTGATCATCAAAGGCAAAACGGTAGATACAAATAAGCCACTTTGAAACAGTAATAACACACGGTATTCGCTGATAGGGTGAGCATGCCCTGCTCTACAAGTAGCACCTGCTAATGACAATTAAATGTTTGTTGCCTACCGCCCATTATTACTCCCACTTTGATGTCTCAGTCCAAACATTTGCCAATTATAGATATTAAGATATACACACATGTGCCACGCAACTATGAATTTATTCCTCGAAAGTGATTAAATGGTGGCCTGAGGAATAGTATTTCCTATCATGTGACAGGTATGTTCTGTAGGCCTGTGGCATTTGACTGTATATATCCGTCTATCTACAGAATGTTGCACACACGTCACAAACACACGCAACGGCAAGTAAATTATTCAAATATGTCGAAATCAACGAGTACATGTGGTATCAGTCTAAATGGGGAATTCATTTTTGTCACTGATCAATTTGGAATTTCCGCCACGTCTACCAATGAAGTCCTGAAAACTTCACTAAAGCACATAAAACTGTCATATAACTGAATTACTCTTCAAATGGCATTACCCCCAAAGCGCATATATACATATTAACTCCAGAGCTAGTAGTCGATATCCACCTTGGTGACCCCTTAAACACTGTCAATGTATGGACACACGGTAGAATGACTCAGCAAAGTCAGCTGAGATATGGCCAAGAATAGATTGAAGCATGGGGACTACCACAGTACATCTCACGTCATACAACTTTTGTATGATTACATTGTCCCACTCTTAAGTTTAATGTATGGTCTGTTGAATAAGACCTTTAATCGATGAAAGAAGCAATCATGCCTTTGGAGTCCGGAAAGACAGTGTGTAAATAAGGATTTCTCTCTTATAGGAGCCCGATATTATTACGTATGGAATCCGAGAAGGGTCATTGTCGCTATGTCGCGTGTCGCCCTTTGGAGGAATAAAAAAGAATATTATTTAAAACGCGACACGCGACATCGCGACAAATGGGCGAAGTGTTGCGTTGTCGCGATGTCGCGTGTCGCGGTTTGGTTAATTTTGCCTCATTTTGCTTGTTTGTGAGAGGGCGACAACGCGACAATGTCCCTTCAAGGATTCCATAATTATGATAGTGATAAAGAGGTATATAAATATTAAACATTACAGATTATACCTGCAAAATGAGAAGAGATCTAGAGAACTATAACATATCTGTCCCCAGGTTATCAAGTATCGTAACGCATTGTTCCCGAAAAGCAGTCATGTAAAAAGTTAAAAGCAAAATGTTTCACTGTTGTTAAAAAAATACTCCCCCTGTCAAAGTACATCACTAGATTAAAAAAAATACTCTTCCTGGCCCCATTTTACACAGTCCTCCTCCGCGCCCTACTTCATCACTGATTTTACACAGTACACCTTCGCGCCCGACTCCATCACTGATTTTACACAGTACACCATCGCGCCCGACTCCATCACTGATTGTACACAGAACTCCTCCGCACCCGACTCCATCACTGATTTTACACAGCACACCTTCGCGCCCGACTCCATCACTGATTTTACACAGTACACCATCGCGCCCGACTCCATCACTTATTTTACACAGTACTCCTCCGCACCCGACTCCATCACTTATTCTACACAGTACACCTCCGCACCCGACTCCATCACTGATTTTACACAGTACTCCTCCGCACCCGACTCCATCACTTATTTTACACAGTACTCCTCCGCACCCGACCCCATCACTTATTTTACACAGTACACCTTCGCGCCCTACTCCATCACTTATTTTACACAGTACACCTTCGCGCCCTACTTCATCACTGATTGTACACGGTACACCTTCGCGCCCTACTCCATCACTTATTTTACACAGTACACCTTCGCGCCCTACTCCATCACTTATTTTACACAGTACACCTTCGCGCCCTACTCCATCACTTATTTTACACAGTACACCTTCGCGCCCTACTTCATCACTGATTGTACACAGTACACCTTCGCGCCAAACTCCATCACTGATTTTACACAGTACACTTTTGCGCCTACTTCATCACTGATTTTACACAGTACACCTTCGCGTCCAACTCCATCCCTGATTTTACACAGTACTCCTCCGCACCCGACTTCATCAGTCTTTTGACACATTACTCCTCTGTGCTCTACTTCATCACTGGAGGCGGTGGGGTAGCCTAGTGGTTAAAGCATTCGCTCGTCACGCCGGAGACCCGGGTTCGAATCCCCACATGGGTACAATGTGTGAAGCCCATTTCTGGTGTCCCCCGCCGTGATATTGCTGGAATATTGCTAAAAGCGGCGTAAAACCAAACTCACTCAGTCAGTCAGTCAGTCAGTCAGACAGTCAGACAGACATGACTGTGCACAGTGCTCCTCAGCAGTCGTTTTCAACAGTGTATTTAAAACTTACTGCTCCGGCTCCGGCCCGATCACTCGTTGTTCTACACCGTACTCTTTCGGTCGGACAGCATCCTGCCTCTACTCAGTCAGGCCGGCGACAGGCTGTTTCCACAGCATCCCTCGTTACTGTTACTGGTGTTTAACATAACTCAACTGAGCAGGTGTGTGGTGACTGGTGAATGTATGCGATATGTCTGCTGTGTGTGTCGGTGATGTAGGTATGTGCGTGGATGTGTGTGCATGTGTGCGCGTGTGTTTATGTATATATTTACACACACACACGTGTACGTGTGTGTTTTGTTTTGTTTTTGTTTTTTGTTTATAACATATTCTGGACTCATCTTTAAACAGTTCACATAACACAAAACACTAAACCTGACGACAGTGTTTTAATTGTAGTCTCTATACAAACATATTTAATACGTCATCTGTGGGCCGCCGTAGCGCTGTCAGAATACCATTTTGTGCAGGTTGTTCTCACCTCTGGAACAACGTGCATGGGCAGAGTGGTACACATAGCGTCAGTTGAATGGTCAGTGCTTCACAACAATCCTCCGGGTCAGTCGTTATATCTATGGAAACGTCAACAGCTAAGGCCTCTTAACTACACACATATATATACACTCAATTTACCATTGACTCCCGACTTACTTTCATGACTTATGACTTATAAAATGTAAAATAGATGAGGATCGTACAAGTATGATGAGAGACGATTTGGAGAACACCCATGAATGCAAAGTTGTTCCTGACGCTCCAAGAATGATGTTAGACGTACAAAACAGTGTTCATAACAATCTGAATTGGTGAGATATACATACGTATGGGCATCAAGAGTAGCTCTAAATGTAGCTGTGTATGTGTCGATTGCAGAAGAGGACACATCAGTACTTCACATTTCAATGAATGAAACAGTCGTAAAATCCCATAGCCGTCCCCACCCACCGCGACACAGACAGTAGCGACAGTTGTGTCCCTCTTGTCGCAAACAAGCTATAGTCTGTTAGCAGTAAAAACGTACCGATGGATTTCACTTTAAGCAAAAAAGTAAATCAAATCATGTGAAATTAAGATTGCGAATCCTCATAATTTGACCTTTCCAACTGAACAACTAAAACTCAAAATTGCATTCAACTTACTATAAAACCTGTGTAACAAACGATCATAGTTTCAAATCGCTAATATTGGTTTGTATTACAAGGGGTAAGGGAAGTAGTTAGAACAATGAAACAAATGCACGTGCGGTACGTGATGAGTGTTCTCAGACTAACCCTACTTGCTCTCGGTGTTTCGTTTAATGTGCATACCCCCTTGTAATGCAAGCCAGTAATGGCGATTTGAAACTATGATCGTTTGTTAAGCAACTTTAAAATTTTATCTTAAGTTGAATAAAATTCTCAGATTTAAATGTTCATTTGGCAAGGTAAAATTATGATTATAAGTATCTTAATTTCACTTTATATGATTTACTTTTTTGTTTATAATGACATTCATCGGTACGTTTTCACTGCAAACAGACCATAATTTATTTGATCCAACAAAACCGACGTATTCAATCAGTCCAGTAGCCAGGTCACTCGATCCGTCCATGCAGGAACCAGTTTACCATTTCCCTTCAGATACATTATTTTTGATAACATCACCCATCACCCGTGAAGATCCGGGTTAGAATTGGTCTTCAGCAACCCATGCTTGTAGTAAGAGACGACTAACCGGATCAGGTGGTCAGATTCGCTTTCTTGCTTGACACATTTCATCGTATCCGACTTGCGTAGATCGTTGCTCACTCGTTGCTCACTGGATTGTATGGCCCATTCTCATTATTTACAGACCGCCGTCATCGCTAGAATATTGAAATAACAAAAAAACCAAAACATCATCCCTCAAACAGTTAACTATATATCCAGCAACAAATTAACCCCGATCCTGATGCGACGAGCTGGGTTGGTCCTCAATATAATTCAGCACGAATAGAACTTGGGCCGTTGTTTCATCAGAAAGGTACTCGTTCATATAATGTTTGTGTTCTCATGTCACCGTGTGTGAAGACACACATTTCTTCCTACACATTACTGCACGTAAAGGAATATTCTCGAATATTTTGTTAAAAAAGATAAGCATGGAGACTGATCCATGCAGGCGACCCGTCGAGGGTGATGAACCGATGCACACAGTTATGAAATATTACACAAGACGTTGAAGGCAAGTATGTACGAATGAGTTCGTGCACACGGGTCTCTCAGACCTTGGAATCCCCTATTTTCCGAATCAGGCAACACGCAAATACAATCCCCAGGACCTGCAACAGGAAAATAGCATCTCAAGCTGAACAAGAAACAGAGATAATATTTTTGAATATTGAAATGTAGGCATACCTTATTTTTCAACAAATTGACTTTTCATTGTAGTGCATAGTCATGTCTCCATGGTTCTCACTCAACATAATCAAAATAGTACTGACCTCTAACATAGCAACAACAAAATAGTACTGATCTCTAACATAGCAACAACAAAATAGTACTGATCTCTAACATAGCAACAACAAAATAGTACTGATCTCTAACACAGCAAGAACAAAATAGCACTGACCTCTAACATAGCAAGATCTAGCCTGTACTGATTGATTGAGTTTAGTTTTACGCCACACTCAGCAATATTACAGCTACCGACAAAAAACCAGCAGGAACAGAATTAGAACAGAACAGAGAAAGGGTACTTACCTCTAAAGCCACAATTAGAAAAGCGATGAAAATGATGTAGATGGCTTGCGTCACTATGTGATCTAGAATCTTGTCATAGCATGGCTGAAATGAAGCACAGATCCAGAGATGGGGATCAGTAAAGTGAGTTCTGGGTTCGTAAGCACAAGTCACCGAGCTTCATTACACAACAGGTGGTAATAAATTATCAGTGCATTGGGTATCAAAATATCTATGTATTGATAACGTCAAGATAATTAACTGCTACAACTGATATTAATGATGGTGAGTAACAGACCAACCATTTGTTGCTGTTTTGGGGGTCGGGTTCGGGGTTTGACTGATAGTCTGGAGTCTGGATATTTTTCAGTCACAATTGACAAGGTTTTCAATTAAAACAATGAACCGAAATGTTGTAGATGTAATTTTATATGTGGCGGGCAACGTATGTTTTTCATCTGTCTGAAGCATACCATAATTATATTCTCCTGGACGCATTTTGGGACGACTTCTTTGTCTCACCACCCTACCCCAAAAAAGTTAAAAAGGACCCAAACAAACCCGGTCCCTCATGCATGATGTCTTTCAGTTTTTGTGAGTCTGAGGAGAATGGTACATGTCCTAAGGGAACTCACAGTGGCAATATTAGAGTTGATATAGGTGGGAGCAGTGGTGCAGGTGGTATCGTTCACTATGAACAGGTTAGTGCTGTAAAACTTTGGCTTGTCCAGCTTGCAGCAAGCAATAGGGATGATTCTGGATCTTCGCTCGGTCCAGTTGGCAGCCGTGTCTTTAAAGTCGCTATAGTTGTTTATTCCACAGCATTCAAACTGAACAACATACAAGAATATGTATATTCTCATGTGCACTCTTCTTCCATACTTAGGTGTTCCCCGCCCTGATATTGCTGGAATATTGCTAAAATCGGCGTAAAACCAAACTCACTCACTCTTCCATACATAGCAGTTTCAGGCTTTTGAATGTGCAATCTCCACACATTATTCTGCTATATTGTTCTGTCCTCACAAGTCTCATGAGGACTTTCTCAACCCAATACTGCATTTAATAAATAGTATTTCCTCATGAATGCAAGTCAATGAGCAGAGGAATGAATGCATTTGAATCTCAAGTCGCATTTCAGTGAGACGATGTACCCCTTAAATATATGCAATCATATTTTTAAATCAACACTACAGTCTATTTGAGACTTCTCTTCTCTCGAATGTATTCGGAATGCATTCGGATTTTTTCTCACGACATCGAGCTATTGATTAATCTAGGAATCTATCCACTAGAGTGTTTGGCACGTTGACAAACACGATTCACATGAAACTTTGTGGATTTAGCAATGTAACCTCCGTTATATGTAGGGCGTTATGAGGGCGTTATGTATGGCGTTATGTATGGCGTTATGTGTAGGCGTTATGTGGGCGTTATGTAGGTAGGGCGTTATGAGGGGCGTTATGTATGGCGTTATGTGTAGGGCGTTATGTAGGGCGTTATGTAGGCGTTAGTGTAGGCGTTATGTAGGGCGTTATATGTAGGCGTTATGTATGGCATTATGTAGGGCGTTATGTAGGGCGTTATGTAGGTGCGGCGTTATGTAGGGCGTTATGTGTAGGGCGTATGTAGGGCGTTATGTGTAGGCGTTATGTGTAGGCGTTATGTAGGGCGTTATGTAGGGCGTTATGTATGGCGTTATGTAGGGCGTTATGTATAGGCGTTATGTAGGGCGTTATGTATGGGCGTTATGTATGGCGTCGGCGTTATGTAGGCGTTTGCGTATGGCGTTATGTATGGCGTTATGTGTAGGCGTTATGTAGGGCGTTATGTATGGCGTTATGTGTAGGCGTTATGTAGGGCGTTATGTAGGGCGTTATGTAGGGCGTTATGTAGTAGGCGTTATGTAGTGGGGCGTTATGTAGGGCGTTATGTAGGGCGTTATGTAGCGGCGTTATGTGTAGGCGTTATGTAGGGCGTTATGTAGGGCGTTATGTAGGGCGTTATGTAGGCGTTATGTAGGGCGTTATGTAGGGCGTTATGTAGGGCGTTATGTAGGGCGTCATGTAGGGCGTTATGTGTAGGCGTTATGTAGGGCGTTATGTAGGGCGTTATGTATAGGCGTTGTGTAGGCGTGTAGGGCGTCATGTAGGGCGTTATGTAGGGCGTTATGTAGGCGTCATGTAGGGCGTTATGTAGGGCGTTATGTAGGGCGTTATGTAGGGCGTTATGTAGGGCGTATGGGGCGTTATGTAGGGCGTTATGTGTGGCGTTATGTAGGGCGTTATGTATGGCGTTATGTAGGGCGTTATGTATGGCGTTATGTAGGGCGTTATGTGCGTCGCTATATATAGGCGTTATGTATGGCGTTATGTAGGCGTTATGTAGGGCGTTATGTGTAGGCGTTTTATGTATGGGGCGTTATGTAGGGCGTTATGTAGGGCGTTATGTAGGGCGTTATGTGTAGGCGTTATGTATGGCCGTATGTGTATGGCGTTATGTATGGCGTTATGTAGTAGGCGTTATGTAGGCGTCATGTAGTATGGCGTTATGTGGGCGTTATGTAGGGGGCGTTATGTATGGCGTTATGTATGGGCGTATGTAGGGCGTTATGTATGTATGTAGGGCGTGTATTGTAGGGCGTTATGTAGGGCGTTATATAGGGTGCCATGTAGGGCGTCATGTAGGGCGTCATGTAGGGCCTTATGTGGGTGTCATGTAGGGCGTTATCTATGGCGTTATGTATGGCGCAATGTAGAGTGTTGTGTAGGGCGTTATGTAGGGCATTGTATGGGGCGTCATGTAGGGCGGTGTTTTACGCATTGCAGATCATGCCTCATCCACGTGTATACACTTGGGTAAGGACTTCAAAAAGCACCTTCCGGGCATAATCATTGGTGTATTATCGGAACTTTGTCCCTCCTCATGGTAGGATTCGACATATGAATTGCCACGTTTATCATCACCAAACAATACACCCGGAATACATGTTCCATGCTAGACGCATGGATTATTGCGTTATTTTGGTAACCTGTTGTATGTCTCCATATGTACCATTACATTGGTTCTACATCAATCGGCAATTGCTATTACTGTATTTTTTTTATAACCTGTGTAATATGTTTGTTGTATGTCTGTCCGCCTGAACTATTTCAATACGTTGTGTAACCTGCGTATTAGGTTGGCTGTATATAAGGTTCTGGCCTTACCTCGACCATCGCAAAATCAAGCGCCTTTCCAAACTGGAACTGTGTGTCCCCTCTGCCGTCGTACTGAGATTTGACCTGGTCCAGGAGCCAGCCCTTTACTTCCGCCTCAGCCTGGAACACACGCTGCTGTCAGTGATCGGGCTATTTCGGGGCCGGTGGGGTAGCCTAGTGGTTAAAGCGCTCGCTCGTCACGCCGAAGACCCGAGTTCGTAAAACTATACTCACTCGGAATATTTCAGACATACTGTAAAATACACACAATCACTGAACTCTCATCCTTGAACCTCAAACTATATGTGTTCTTATTTCTTTACACACATGGTGTACCTGTAGATCAGTAGCCTATTGTGTAATATATCGTTGTGCAGAGTAGCTTCTCTTAGGCTTGTAAGGATACTATGCCCAAGTTAATCCATGTATTCTCAGTTTCACAGTACGTTTCCTGCCATCCTGGTTTCATCAACGTGTCTAAAACACCGTCAGTTTTATGCTACCTCTCACATACAACCCACACGACTGCATACAGTACTATTCAACTGAGCGTTGAATCCCAAGGCACTCAATCATTCACAAAAGACGTTTAACAGTCAAACGTGGCCTGTGCTCATATACCTGTGTTCTGAAGTACGCGGCCAAGGCCCCTGCAACTATTTGCACGATCAAGGTGATACAGAGTAGGCCGATATACTGAAAGACAACAGACGGTGTTAATTTGGCACAATCAATGAAAACTGACAATGTTTCTTAAATGTAACATATACCATTAACGATGCGCATTGAAAATACAAATCTATCTAAGGACAAAAGTACGAATGCATAAAACCGTTTGTTTCTAGTACTGTGAAATAAATCATGATTTTAATCTTTAAAGACACTAGGGGTTGTGCTTCCACCCTCCTCTTTCTCCCCACACCGAATCCAAGCGAATAACGCACGAACCCTCTATATATTGGCTAGTGCCATTGTATTGTCCTTCGGTGTCGCGGTATTGTCCTACGGTGTCGTGGTATTGTCCTACTGTGTCGTGGCATTGTACCACACACATATCGTCAGTATCCCTGACAATGAGGACACAATGGTGTGTTGTCCAGCACAGAGAAAGCCACTGGAGTTAAACCATTTCTCATCCACACCTTTAGACAAAACAACTACGACTGAATCTTTGAACGGCATTTAGAAGTTGTCACAGGATTCTTGGGTTCAGAATGAATGGTTTATTTACTTAAGAACCACATCACCACTGGCTACATCTTTTGCTGTCAGGCAGTAATGGCGACACACGCCGCAAGCCTCGCTTCAGCTTTTTGGTCTAGGGGAGATAACTCACTACACAATATGTGACAGAAGTGATACACACAAAGGCGAGAATTAATAGATGTCAGCTTCTTTATTTAATGACCACGACGTTTCGGAATATACTCTTACTCCTTCATCAGATGAATGAAAGACTAGGAAACAGATAGCTACTTACGAGATACGACTAGCGCTTTCATTGAGATTCACCATACACACGCGACACAGTTAGTATCGACTAGTATGTACCTACCACTCCGAGAAGGCACTTGCTCTCCCTGCAAGCTCCGCAGCAGCCAAAGATGGCGAAGAGAATTATGATGCAGCTCCCGACAATGATAGCATACGAGCCACTTGATATCACGCCTTGGGTTGTTCCACTGGAGTCTATGTTTCCCAGGTAGTTCAGTAACGGTTTGTCAACAATTGTGAGAATACCAAGCACAACTCCCGCCATACCAGCGACCTACAATTATAAATTCTTCTCGTTTATAGGAAGAATACCTCAGTCTCATTTGTCACAGGAGCACCAGATCTGTTCCGTTATCGTACATCTTGATAATAATGACATTTAAGTCATGTTGACATGTGCAGGTGAAACAACTTCTTTTAGGTTGAGTCTCATCAATAGGTGGCTGATTGGGTTAGATCGTTGACGTTCTGTGATGGGGATGAGTGAGTGAGTATGATTTTACGCCGCTTTTAGCAATATTCCACCAAAACACGCCAGGGGACACCAGAAATGGGCTTCACACATTGTACTCATGTGGGTAATCGAACCCGGACCGTCGGCGTGACGAGCCATCGCTCTAACCAGAAGACTATCACACCGCCCAAACCCTGAGAGAATGGGTGCGAATACCAGATGGGACTCAATCCCCAAACAACTAGAATCTGTACCTTACTTACGAGTGCTATCGTTTATATATTAGTAACATATTATGTTGCATTGCACCACTTTCTACACAGCATTGTGTACTAAAGTTCCGGTGCTCTTTGCTTAAAAATCTTAGAAAACCCTGCCCTTGTGATTTACACGATTTTTACCCTCCCGGTAAATTCAATTTTTCTTTATTACTGTAACTATTATACCCAAAGTTTACTCCATTCGCAAACTTATGTATATACATATCACTTTTTATGCTGTAAATCTTGCAGGCTCAAGGCCAGTGTAAATAAAGATATGGAACCACAAAGTGCGCAAAATCCGATTGCGCAAATGGAGCCTGATTGGTGATGACATGTTAATATACTCACCATAAAAAGAAAGTTGAAAACTATGAGCGTGTACTTCGCACATGTTGGCCATGTTCCCTTCACCATTGTGCCTGTTTCTTTGTCTGCCTGTGCCTGTGGAAAGACAGTCAGTGATTTAGTTTTACGGCGCTTTTAGCAACATTCAAGCAATATCACGGCGGGGGACACCAGAAATGGGCTTCACACATTATACCCATGTGCGGAATCGATCCCGGGTCTTCGGCGTGACGAGCGAACGCTTTAACCACTAGGCTACTGGGCGCCCCTGTGGAAGGACAGACACAATATAGTAACATAAACATAACTAAGATATACAGCGAAATTACAGTTAATCAGGATGGCATCGTTTCAAGCTGGTAACGGTATCCACCTCCCTTCCATCGTCTATTGTAAGCTATCCCCGATTATAGCTTCATATTCATGTGTAGTTTACTGGACATTGTTTACCTTTTCTTTTGTACGACTTTTCCTTTGTTCATTTGGATATTAGTCTTGAGGATATTAGGAATAAATCTCCATTACAATGTAAAATTGTAATCAAGGGACTTGCCGTTTGTTTGTTTGTTGTTTAACGCCGCACTCACCTATGAAGACCAATTCTAACCCGGATCTTCACAGGTCAAGGAACATGCAAATTTTATACTTATACATGTGTACATAAACCATATCTGCTGATAAACAAAACTTATAAACAACTCTGTAAAGGGTGGAACCCCGTGTTGTCGTGTATGGCCTTCTTCGACTGCAGTCGGAAGTTCCGTTTTCCGGACTTACAGGGCACAAGAGTGTTAATTGTTTAGCTGAGTATCATGTATACATAATCATCGCCGAAAATATAAAATTATACAAAATATTTTATTCATTCATTCAGTTTCTCGCAGACTTATTCATGTACCCTGAAGAAAACTGAGACAAGTAATAAATAAATAATTTGTAAAATTTATGTTAATTTCCAATATAAAAGAACCTTTTTCTAGAAGTGGGCGTGACCTATGTGAACTTCTTTATTAATGCCCACAGTGATACTCCTTCGTCAGGATTGGAGAAATGGTTTATGGATTAAAATGTTTAAAAGTAATATAAGCAGCAAATGTTTTAAGATAATTTACAATATGTATCAACAAATTAAATCCTGTGTAAAACATGGTGATTCTACTTCACCATTCTTCTACTGTAATATTGGCGTTAGACAGGGTGAAAATTTATCTCCATTTTTATTTGCTCTCTACCTTAATGACCTTGAAACCTTTTTATGTGAACACAATGCAAATGGACTTGGTACTGTAAATTGTTTTATTGAGGAACAGCTTGGCATGTATATAAAATTATTAGCACTATTGTATGCAGATGATACTGTTTTGTTATCGGAAAGTGCTGAAGAATTACAATTAAGCTTAGATAATTTCTCAACATATTGTACATTGTGGAAACTTAAAGTTAACTTAGATAAAACCAAAATTGTAATCTTTTCAAAAGGCTATGTAAAGAACAAATATAGGTTTAAACTTTTTGATGAGGAAATTGAAGTTGTCCGAGAATATCTATACTTGGGAATTCTATTTAACGGCAATGGTAAGTTTGCTAAAGCAATTAAGAGACTTGCAGAACAAGCAACACGGGCGATGTTTTCTGTTTTTAAATCTATTAGGGAATTTGAAATCCCAATTGACTGTCAGCTGAAACTTTTTGATCAATGCATTTTACCAATTTTATTATATGGGTCAGAAGTTTGTGTGTATGAAAATGCAGCTATTTTAGAAAGAACGCATCTGAACTTTTGTAAGTATATATTTAAGGTAAGACAATCTACTCCAAATTTTATGGTTTATGGGGAACTCGGTAGATATCCTATTGAAGTAATGATTAAAACAAGAATAATAAGTTACTGGTGTAAAGTCATTACATCAATATATAAGTTACCACATATAGTGTATAATGTAATGGCTAATGTGTCAACTTGTTTGGGTATTCAATTTGATCTTTTAAATGTAGTGAAAAGTATACTTCAAAAAGTTGGGTTATCTTATATATGGCAGTCCCAAAGGTTTCCTTCCGCATCCTGGCTGAAAAACTATGTTAAATACACACTTATAGATCAGTTTAAGCAATCATGGAATGCTGACCTTCAAAACGCATCAAAAGGTAAATACTACTCCTTATATAAGCATACTCCCAACTTATAACCTTATTTAATCAGTCTCCCATTGAAACAACGTATCTGGTTAACAAAACTGCGAACATGCAATCACACATTACCGATTGAAACCGGCAGATGGTATAACATAGACACAAATAGAATATGTACAATTTGTAACCAGCCTGTTATATGTGACGAATTTCATATTATATTATCATGCAGAGCTCTAGATGATGTAAGAAAAAGTATACTCCCTAGCTATTTTTGTAATAACCCCCATATTGATAAATTTGTTTCCCTTATGAAATCTGACTATCATCCTTTGGTACAGAAACTGTCACGTTGAAGGAAAATTGTATTATCCCTGTTTTAGTTATACATTTATATTATATTCATATGCATATAAGCCAAAATGGCACTTTGTATTTATCAAAATATATGTATGTTCTCGATATCATTTTGTATGATTTATGAGAATAGAATCCTGAGTCTGAGTCTGAGAGTCAGAAACAACATGGCAGTCTAGCTGTTTTAATTGAAGAGGATATGCGTCCTTATCAGTTACCCATTCTACTATTGATCATTGATGTCTTGTCTGGTCTGGTCTTCCATTCACATTGTCAGTAACACACAGTCTTTGTAACACACCATAAAGTATAGGCCGAGATACAGGAGAGGAGAACATTATGGATGGAACATAAAACACGCCCGTGTAGGCGAATCAAGTCTCAATAAATCAATATTTACGTAAAACGGGTGAGTCGGGTTTAAAGCCACGTTTGACAGTTATAGCACGGCGTGTCAGCTTACTGTGAAAGGAAAGAGAAACAGGTCCCAGACGTTGTCCATTTTGGTGAAACCCACGAGCGCGGGTATGGTGTAGACACATCCATGTACACAAGCCGAGATTTGGACCCGCTGTCATATATATACTGAACAGCAAAAGAAACGAAACTCTGTCTTTTTTGTCTAGTTTTTAAATAGAAGACATAAACATGAACGCTTACTTTTATGAAATTTCATTTTTTCGAAACTTGCATTTCTTTTGCTGTTCAGCATGTGTTCCTGGCGTGGATAAGGGACGTTTCTCTGTACAGCAAACTCCGGCGACAGGGTCACATGTAGCCCTAATAGGAGATCAGTGGCTGCTTATAAATATCATATACCATTTGTGACATCATGGGACTAAATTAATTGAAGAAGTGTAGTATTACATTGCCACATGCACTCGTCTGAAGCGTCGTTACAAACAGTGAATTCAGGACACGATCGAATCAAGCATGTAACGTTTATGGCACTGTGACATTTGACCAATATTCTTCTTGGAAAAAATATATGTAACTGGTGGTAGTTTCGACCGTCAGACTGGTCGATAAACGTCTTTCACTGCGTTGTATTACTGCGTGACTGAGGTAGTTTACAAGCCATGTACACAAGCCGAGTGAGTTTAGTTTTACGCCGCTTTTAGCAATATTCCAGCAACATTAAGGCGGGGGACACCAGAAATGGGCTTCACACATTGTACTCATGTGGGGAATCGAACCTTGGTTTTTGGTGTGACGAGCGAAGGCTTTACCGGCTAGGCTACCCCCATCGCCATGTTTATTTGTGAAATTTGTCATCGTGCGGAAACAAAATATGGATATGTTCTGTTCTTTCTACTATTCAGAATAACACGAAAAGGGTCGTGGGTTATACAGCAAACTATGTTTATAACGAACACGGTGCGGTGAGGTGGCCTAATGATTAAAGCGTTCGCTCGTCACGCGAAGACCCGGGTTCGATTCCGCACATGGGTACAATGTGTGAAGCCCATTTCTGGTGTCCTCCGCCGTGATATTGCTGGAATATTGCTAAAAGCGACGTAAACTCACTCACTCACCATAACGAACACGCTCATACGAACTGTCATCTGGTCTAAGTGCACCACAAAAACAACATATATTTAAAAATAACTAGATTTATGTAATTCTTTTGTCAACATAAGGTGAACGTGATACTACGCATGTACATGACGGGAGCGGTTTTGTGAACAATGCTCCAGCAGGAATGTTGTTTGTAAACCATTATGTGTATAACGTTTCGGTGATAGAGTGAAGACACCACACCCATTCTACAAACGTCGCTGTATTAAAGGTATTCTTTACACTTGAAATAAACGTTCAATGATGAGCAAGACGTCGCTCCTAAAGGTGGCCCGGAACCTCGTGTACATCCGCCTAGTCACACCTACATAGCCCATTATTGTTGCAGTGAGTGGGGTATCCTAGTGGTTAAGGCGTCGTCAAGCCGAAGATCCTGGTTCGATTCCCCATATGGTTACAATGGTTACATTTCTGGTGTCCCCTTGATATTGCTGGAATTGCTGGAAAGCGGCGTAAAACTAAACTCACTCACGCACTCCATATAATATGACTTTTTCTTACTTGTATGCATTCAGATTATATTTCTTAAATAATTTTGCATGCTGGTTATTTAACCTCTTACAAATACAGATAAAACTGATGATTTCACTGAACGAGCGCCGAAACTGTCATGTAAATATAATGAGTGCATGTATGTATATTAGCATAACGAGAAGTGTTAGTCGTGATGTAACACCAAAGATTGCTGTATTTGAAGGTGAGGTGAGGTGAAATTGGGGTTAACGTCGTGCTTGAGAATATTTCGCTCATATGACGAGGTGCATGCGTGTGTATGTGTATGTGCGGCTGCTTGTACTAGCCCAAATTGAAGATGGTACCATGCCGCAGTGAAGCAGAAATACCCCCACTCTGACACATTATACTGACTCCGAGCCGACCAGTCCTTGTTGTACCCATTAATGCCGAGCGCCAGACAGGGACCAACAAGTACCATATTTTAACGTCTTTTGGTATGACGCGGTCGGGGATCGAACCCGCGACCTTCCGCTCTCCGGGCGGACGCTCTAACCACTACACCAAAGATTGCTGTAGTTGAAGGTTGTCTGACGGGGAATCTTAACTCCCTTCCATGACCTGTTGTTGAGGCTCTATTCAACATAATCAGCAGGGAGCCTCATTGACTAACAAGTCGAAGCTTTTATTCAACCATTCAGCAACTATTTATACTTTTGACTAATGGTCAATAAACCTTGAGGAGTATTCAGGACATACAGCCACATTGATACAATGAATGCCTCGCCCCGTCTACCTGTAACAAGAATGCGTCCCCTTTATGGTCACGGTACGTTTGCCCTGTGAGCCATTCGATAAATATCAATAGTATTATGATAAAAGATATACTCATTCTCACCATGAGCGGCGTTAGTCATGAAACCTGAGAACGGGAACTGGTGTATTGACATTGGCAAAGAGGATGCATGGATACCGTCCACACCCAGTTAACTGAATTTCCACATGGAGTACAACAGGGTTGGCGGGTGTGACCTTGTTTCTTCTATCACATTATGCGTTGGGGGTTTTAATGGAAGAGTGTGTGATACTAGAGAACAGCTTATTGTATGAAAACACACATTGACTTTATATACACCAAGTAATTCATCTAAATATGGGCTACACACACACGTCAGTGTCAACGCGTCTAAAGTGCATGTGGGTGTGTTTCAGGTCAATCACGCGTTACGAGATCCGTGGGTGTGGTGATTTTATGACTGCATATAGGTTTGTATACAGGCATTGAGGCTTTCAACTGAATATTTTGTCAAACAAATTATGCAGGTTTAAATATCTTTGTAAATAAAAATACACAATGCACAACGGGTGTGTCTCGGACTAGTAGCACATCAACGCCACACATAATTGCCAGTTTTGTAAAACATTTTATTTGGGACGAGAACATTCCGAAAGTGTGACTATACACAGGTGGTTCATGTAATCATTCTAGATTTCAAGGTATGAAGAGGGGAAATTTTAGTCGTGCACAGATTTTCAGATAAGTATGTTGATTTAAAAATGAAGTCTATTATTCAGGTTCGCTTTTGGGTGAGGACAAAACAGGATAAAGCAGTTTTACATGAATTTGTTTATCATATTACAACCCTTGTATCCCACTAACACACAGCAAGTGATCCAGCAAATAATGCGATTACCCTAAACCTAAATCTAAAATAAAGGCTACTATGTACACACAAAACAAATAATTGATATTACCTAAACTACTTAACAGGCAGAAAGGTCATTTTATTTAGATGCAAGTAACACATTTTTTCTGGAACACAACCGAATTTATTAGAGAACATGCCCTCGCTGCCACGCTTGAAATGAATTACGTAAACATTTCCTCATTACAACGGTTGAGACGAATTGTACAAATACACTGTTCCTTTCTACTACGATTGTGATGAATTACTTCAATATAGCATTTCCTCATTACAACGATTGAGACGAATTTCCCCATTGCCACGAATTATTTAAGTCCAACATTCATTAATTACCTTATTTTCTTTTTCCGAAATATCTTTCATGTTTTAAAAAACGTACGAGTTTAGTTTCCCAACTGTTTTTGACATGACGCTTTTGCGTTGCGACAGTAGACATAAATACTGACAAAGTCAGACTTAACTGACTTAACAGTACATGTACTCACATGCCAAGTTCACTCATACAGAAACTAATTCCGTGTAAAGACAATAGAATCTGTGTGAGATACATACACGTGCTGACATTATTTCATACCTTTGGAGTAGCAATTAACTGTGTAGAATGTCGAATGTTTCACCCTACCTGAGCGAGTATCCAGTACCAACTGCCCCGGGTGTGTTCAGTGAACGCAGTGGAAACGTAGCCTCATTCTTACGGGTGAATCCACTAAAGGATACGCAGAGGTGCGTTCGTTTAGGCGACACGGAATGACAGGTGTCCACTTGCCCGGTTGAATTAGGGGTATCGTTGCTACTTTACTATCCATATGCAGGTTGAAGAAAATGTATGGTAGTATATTCAGTATTTGTGTATCGTTTAAAGGTAAGAGAAATGCTGAATAGTTTACTACGTGTACAGTTGTTGGAGGAAACGTGAATATTTTACTACCTGTGTATATGTTCAAGGAAAGGTGCATCCGGAATAGTGTTTTGCCTGTATATGTGTTGGAGGAAAAGTGAATATTTTACTACCTGTGTATATGTTCAAGGAAAGGTGCATCCGGAATAGTGTTTTGTCTGTATATGTGTTGGAGGAAAAGTGAATATTTTACTACCTGTGTATATGTTCAAGGAAAGGTGCATCCGGAATAGTGTTTTGTCTGTATATGTGTTGGAGGAAAAGTGAATATTTTACTACCTGTGTATATGTTCAAGGAAAGGTGCATCCGGAATAGTGTTTTGTCTGTATATGTGTTGGAGGAAAAGTGAATATTTTACTACCTGTGTATATGTTCAAGGAAAGGTGCATCCGGAATAGTGTTTTGTCTGTATATGTGTTGGAGGAAAAGTGAATATTTTACTACCTGTGTATATGTTCAAGGAAAGGTGCATCCGGAATAGTGTTTTGCCTGTATATGTGTTGGAGGAAACGTGAATATTTTACTACCTGTGTATATGTTCAAGGAAAGGTGCATCCGGAACAGTGTTTTGCCTGTATATGTGTTGGAGGAAACGTGAATATTTTACTACCTGTGTATATGTTCAAGGAAAGGTGCATCCGGAATAGTGTTTTGTCTGTATATGTGTTGGAGGAAAAGTGAATATTTTACTACCTGTGTATATGTTCAAGGAAAGGTGCATCCGGAATAGTGTTTTGTCTGTATATGTGTTGGAGGAAAAGTGAATATTTTACTACCTGTGTATATGTTCAAGGAAAGGTGCATCCGGAATAGTGTTTTGTCTGTATATGTGTTGGAGGAAAAGTGAATATTTTACTACCTGTGTATATGTTCAAGGAAAGGTGCATCCGGAATAGTGTTTTGTCTGTATATGTGTTGGAGGAAAAGTGAATATTTTACTACCTGTGTATATGTTCAAGGAAAGGTGCATCCGGAATAGTGTTTTGTCTGTATATGTGTTGGAGGAAAAGTGAATATTTTACTACCTGTGTATATGTTCAAGGAAAGGTGCATCCGGAATAGTGTTTTGCCTGTATATGTGTTGGAGGAAACGTGAATATTTTACTACCTGTGTATATGTTCAAGGAAAGGTGCATCCGGAATAGTGTTTTGCCTGTATATGTTGGAGGAAACGTGAATATTTTACTACCTGTGTATATGTTCAAGGAAAGGTGCATCCGGAATAGTGTTTTGTCTGTATATGTGTTGGGGAAAAGTGAATATTTTACTACCTGTGTATATGTTCAAGGAAAGGTGCATCCGGAATAGTGTTTTGTCTGTATATGTGTTGGAGGAAAAGTGAATATTTTACTACCTGTGTATATGTTCAAGGAAAGGTGCATCCGGAATAGTGTTTTGTCTGTATATGTGTTGGAGGAAAAGTGAATATTTTACTACCTGTGTATATGTTCAAGGAAAGGTGCATCCGGAATAGTGTTTTGTCTGTATATGTGTTGGAGGAAACGTGAATATTTTACTACCTGTGTATATGTTCAAGGAAAGGTGCATCCGGAACAGTGTTTTGCCTGTATATGTGTTGGAGGAAAAGTGAATATTTTACTACCTGTGTATATGTTCAAGGAAAGGTGCATCCGGAATAGTGTTTTGTCTGTATATGTGTTTTGGAGGAAAAGTGAATATTTTACTACCTGTGTATATGTTCAAGGAAAAGTGCATCCGGAATAGTGTTTTGTCTGTATATGTGTTGGAGGAAACGTGAATATTTTACTACCTGTGTATATGTTCAAAAGGAAAGGTGCATCCGGAATAGTGTTTTGTCTGTATATGTGTTGGAGGAAAAGTGAATATTTTACTACCTGTGTATATGTTCAAGGAAAGGTGCATCCGGAATAGTGTTTTGTCTGTATATGTGTTGGAGGAAAAGTGAATATTTTACTACCTGTGTATATGTTCAAGGAAAGGTGCATCCGGAATAGTGTTTTGTCTGTATATGTGTTGGAGGAAAAGTGAATATTTTACTACCTGTGTATATGTTCAAGGAAAGGTGCATCCGGAATAGTGTTTTGTCTGTATATGTGTTGGAGGAAAAGTGAATATTTTACTACCTGTGTATATGTTCAAGGAAAGGTGCATCCGGAATAGTGTTTTGCCTGTATATGTGTTGGAGGAAACGTGAATATTTTACTACCTGTGTATATGTTCAAGGAAAGGTGCATCCGGAATAGTGTTTTGTCTGTATATGTGTTGGAGGAAACGTGAATATTTTACTACCTGTGTATATGTTCAAGGAAAGGTGCATCCGGAATAGTGTTTTGTCTGTATATGTGTTGGAGGAAAAGTGAATATTTTACTACCTGTGTATATGTTCAAGGAAAGGTGCATCCGGAATAGTGTTTTTGTCTGTATATGTGTTGGAGGAAAAGTGAATATTTTACTACCTGTGTATATGTTCAAGGAAAGGTGCATCCGGAATAGTGTGTTTGTCTGTATATGTGTTGGAGGAAAAGTGAATATTTTACTACCTGTGTATATGTTCAAGGAAAGGTGCATCCGGAATAGTGTTTTGCCTGTATATGTGTTGGAGGAAACGTGAATATTTTACTACCTGTGTATATGTTCAAGGAAAGGTGCATCCGGAACAGTGTTTTGCCTGTATATGTGTTGGAGGAAACGTGAATATTTTACTACCTGTGTATATGTTCAAGGAAAGGTGCATCCGGAATAGTGTTTTGTCTGTATATGTGTTGGAGGAAACGTGAATATTTTACTACCTGTGTATATGTTCAAGGAAAGGTGCATCCGGAATAGTGTTTTGTCTGTATATGTGTTGGAGGAAAAGTGAATATTTTACTACCTGTGTATATGTTCAAGGAAAGGTGCATCCGGAATAGTGTTTTGTCTGTATATGTGTTGGAGGAAAAGTGAATATTTTACTACCTGTGTATATGTTCAAGGAAAGGTGCATCCGGAATAGTGTTTTTGTCCTGTATATGTGTTGGAGGAAAAGTGAATATTTTACTACCTGTGTATATGTTCAAGGAAAGGTGCATCCGGAACAGTGTTTTGCCTGTATATGTGTTGGAGGAAAAGTGAATATTTTACTACCTGTGTATATGTTCAAGGAAAGGTGCATCCGGAATAGTGTTTTGTCTGTATATGTGTTGGAGAGGAAACGTGAATATTTTACTACCTGTGTATATGTTCAAGGAAAGGTGCATCCGGAATAGTGTTTTGTCTGTATATGTGTTGGAGGAAAAGTGAATATTTTACTACCTGTGTATATGTTCAAGGAAAGGTGCATCCGGAATAGTGTTTTGTCTGTATATGTGTTGGAGGAAAAGTGAATATTTTACTACCTGTGTATATGTTCAAGGAAAGGTGCATCCGGAATAGTGTTTTGCCTGTATATGTGTTGGAGGAAAAGTGAATATTTTACTACCTGTGTATATGTTCAAGGAAAGGTGCATCCGGAATAGTGTTTTGCCTGTATATGTGTTGGAGGAAACGTGAATATTTTACTACCTGTGTATATGTTCAAGGAAAGGTGCATACGGAACAGTGTTTTGCCTGTATATGTGTTGGAGGAAACGTGAAAATTTTACTACCTGTGTATATGTTCAAGGAAAGGTGCATACGGAACAGTGTTTTGCCTGTGAATATGTTACTACCTGTGTATATGTTCATGGAAATGGACATATGGAATATTGTTCTGCCTGTATATGTGTTGAAGGAGAGGCGTATACTGCACTAACTGCTTACATGTTGAAGGACACGTGAAGAGTTTACAACCTGTGTATATTTTGAAGGAAACGTGAACATTTTTACTACACGTAACTGTTGAAGGAAACGTGAATATGTTACCACACATATGCGTTGAAGATAAGGCGCATACTGAATAGTGTATCAACTGTGTACGTATTGAATACTTGATACGTCTTTTACTGCTTCACTGCCTGTACATAGGTCCAAGGAAGATTTCTTCTTTGTGACAAGGTTTGGAAAGAGGGCATTCTTTTCTCACCTGTATGCCTGACGTATTCGAGGAATGATAGATCCTTTCCACATTATTAAACAGGATAACCGCCCTTTCTACAATACATGTGAATGTCTCTAGTACATTGTCCATTCATATGAAAAGGACCTATACAGTGATAAGTAAACACATTTAACAGAAAATATTTTCACAGTATCATCATCATTAACAGCAGCAGCAGCATCACTAAACAAGATATAATGCAGCAGGGTGATCAGTTAACACATTTACCAGAAAATATTTGGACAGACTCGTCATCATCATCATCATCATCATCATCATCATCATCATCATCATCATCATCATCATCATCATCATCATCATCATCACTAAACAATGCATATAATGCAGCAGGGTGCTACTTGCAGAGTCTGGCCCCAATACGTCATCATCAGTTCACGCCCTTGCCCACTCAACATGCACGCACCCCAGGCAGGACAAGGGAATTCCCCCAGGAGGGCTGCCTTACGCATTGCCCAGATTGCCAGAAGGGCTGAGCTATCTCTGGAAAACACGGGCACCGCTAATAAGACACCGGGAACAATGGAGAATAGGACACCATCATACCTCTGATGCAGAAGTGACATTTCATATGTGAGATCCACATATTTGCCATATTTGGTCACATTACAGTTAAAGAGATAAAAAGGTGAACCATATCTTGCCATATTGAACAAACATTATGGATAACAACTGTTTTTATTTTGCGAGAGCGACGTTTCGATAAAGGTCTTGTGTCGTTCTCATGCAGGAAATGTCATACCAGAGTTCGCTTGAAGTTTGCATGGAGTATGTGTAGAGTTATGTCCCTTTATACACAAAGTCCGTGCGTATTTCTTCCAGTGGAAAACCGAATGAGAATGAAATTTCACTTAAGAAACATACTCGTAATGTAATCACAGTAATGAAATTGCAGCTATGTCATAAAATAGAAATAGGTAAAGTCTACAATCACTTAATGTTTTATTGCTGATACTACTATTTACTGATAAAAATACTAAATTCCTCCACACAAACACTGCTTTTACTGTATGGTTCAACCCCAAATACCATTCTCCTTGTAATGATAACCAACACAAAGTTATTCATCTGTAGTTGTCGGCATAATAATATTTTTATTACGGAGCGGACAAATAATTCCCACTGACCAATCTCACAGAAAACCGGAATTTTGAAAATTAACATTTAAATACCTTCTAGAGGTAAGCGTCATATGAGATGAATGCCTAAACAATCCAGTCATTACTCGCACATAGCTTGCGAGGCTTCTATATTTAACTTGATACCTTCGCTTGAAAGAGTAGAAACTGAATAATAATTGTTAGACGCTAAGGTGAATAGAATATCAACGTCCTCTTCAGTGTTGCTGTCAAAAAATAAAAAATTTTTTTATATGTTTGTACTTTGTATCCATGTAGATCGTATGATGACTTTGGGCATTATGATGTTGAAGAGTAGAACAAAAGTTTAACGCTTAAGTATCATTTATAGAACACTCGTATCTCTCTGACTGTCTCTCATTGTACTCTCTGGTTTTACTTCTGGATTACTTTAGTCACTTTACTTTTGAAATTCATAATCTTATTTGAACCATTTCCTTAAAAAAGTGTTGTTTTCATATATCTGGCGAGTAATCCTTGCGGCCTAGTTTGACTGCTCCGACTAATGATGATCCCAGAAAAACGTGAGCAATGAAAAAGTATAAAGTGTACTATCTAAACAACGAACTTGAATATATTTCTCCAGATGATTGCAGGGTAAGTTTACACAGATCTTGTCGAACATCAACGTATTATCCTCGAGAGAAGCATACAACTTATAGTGTCTTCCAGTGTCTTCCAGTCTTTGACATTCATTCTGGAACATCCTGAAATGGAAAGTCAATAAACAAAATTCACAATTTCAGTTTCATGTGTTGGAGAATTAGATGTCGATGCGTCGTAAAATCTTTAACACCTCAACGCCAGCCTCCCTGCACTTCGGGATGTGGCCATGGTCTGTTACACCGGCGGTGGGCATAAAATGTGTTCAATAAAATCGGGGTGCTCAGCAGACTATGATACAGTCCTAATACCAATTTCAATAAAACACACACACACACACCCCGCCTCCCCTCCCCCCAATCCCAAATGATATATTACCCGGTCCTTTGCAATTCGTCGAAAAATACTAAGCCCAAAGATAAAGGTTCAGTTTTAAGTTTATCAGTCTAGTTATTATAATTACTTTACGGCGATGTATTATTATGATGACGGTAGTCTGGATTACGAGAAGGCACTGGGGAAGCCAATACTGTTTCTCTAGGAATGCCAAATTTTTCCATTTAAAACGCAACTCGTTTCAATGTCACCCTTACATTTTTCTCACCCTAAGAGGGCCTCCTTGTCACGAGTTACCTCCCTGGTCACATTAGCGTGACGCCCGCATCAGCAATCGAGGCGAAAGAGAAGCATCTTTGGTGCCAGGTCTCATTAACATTCGCTGTATCTGGGGCGAAAGCAACAGGACGCAGAAAACCTGTTAGATTCAGCGGCAGTTGCTTTTTTTGAGAAGCAGGACAGTTCAGGTCAGTTACTTTCACTGTATGTACTTAAAGCCAGTATTCCTTCTGGTGTGTGTTTTTAAGAGATGTATTCTTGGAATAGCGAACAAGAGCATAACTGATATTGTGGAGTCTTGGTGCATATATAGCATTAGAGGCATGGGCGTTTATAGCTACGGGCCTCTCTTCACAACTCTCAACAACAAAGTATCGCTGTCAGGGGTGGCTTGCCGCCTCGGAACAACAGTAGGGTATTCAAGAAACAAACTTCCCCATTTCCATGGCAATCGTTTACACAGCTGTGTGTCAAGGTCACGCTCTATATAAGGTGCGGGGTGAACTTCGGACGGGCGATGGTATTTCATCTCAGTCTCCATTCTTTATAAGCGTCTTCTTCCATCCGGGCACGGCGATATGCAAATATGTCATGTGGGAATGTCCTGTTTGTGAAACGTAACATGTGGAATGTCCTGTTTGTGTAACGTAAAATGTACGCAGGATATCATGACATTATGACATTGTCAGTCAGGAGGTTTCCAGCTTCAATATCTACTTGAAATCCCAAATGCGTATGCTTAGAGTGTTATCAGCATGTTACAACTGCTATGCTTTCATGCCATTTCGACAGAACTTATTTAGCCTCAGGCTCTGCATACCGCGTGCCTCGTCACTACGATTGTCTGTGACAGATTGTATATAAAACAAAAGGCTTTTTCATGTCGGACAGAAACTGGTAGGCATCCCTCAAAGCCGTTACTGTAAACACACATGTTACACTGGATTTTATTTCTGATCTATATCAGATCGAATGTAAATCTTTTCTGACAACCCTTGGCGTTCTTTTCAATAAACACGGACTTTTAAAAACATAAATCTGTACCATTTATCACGATCCTCGACATGAGGTGACCTCATGAAAGTACACTCGGAAGTTTCGTTGAGAGATTATACAGTTTCATCGCACGACAATAATTTAGCTGTTCCGGTATATATTTACACATCCATGACAGATGATTCATGGGTCATAGCATGATTTCCCGCTTTGATCACACTCTGCTTGATCTTTTCTGTGTGGCTGTTTAGCGAACCTTGTGTTTAGTGATGTGAGTTTGAGCGATTGATTGAGTTTTGTTTAACGCCACTTCCAAAAGCATTTGGGTTGTATGACAGTGTGGGAGGTTTATATGGATGTAAACTTAGAGCTAATGCGCGTTAACCGTAATTCAAACCGTATCTGTACAATGTAAAACATAGAGTGTTGGCGATAAGGTGACTGACTCTGAGCGTGTGGGTTCGAATCCCGGATGGGACCCAACCCACCCAAATACTAGAATTTGTGCTTTCCTGAGAATGTGTAATCCCAAGTATAACAATGTGTTAAGAGGTGAAAATACTTATTATTTTTGCTGGATATTATTGTGTTGAGAAATTGAAAGAAAACAAATTCTATGGATAGTAAACTTCTTTATTGCAATGCGTGTGACCTTTCGGCGTAGGTACTAGCTAACACCGTTATCAAGCAAGTGATACAACAATTTGAAACTAGGAGAATATATACATTGCTGGATAGAAAAGTTAGGAAATTGTACAGGAAAATGCAAGGCCCAGCTGGAGAACCCTCGTGGGCACTTTGGTATGACATTGGCACTCTTCTTGTTACGAACTACATATTTTAAGATATTAATAGCTCGAGACAAATAGGTTCGACTGTATTGCATGAAATGTAGACAAAACCGTCTCTGCAAATGAACAAAGCGCTATAATTTCTTTTCAATAATATCGACTATGGTGGCACTGAAATGTCAAGTCGTCGAGTCATCGATAGTGATTATTTTTTCATAAGGGTACAATGGATTCACATGAACGTTACAGGATAACGGACTAGCACCAGCAGCTAGCGCGGATCCATACCTTTGTCTGTTGAAGCACCTGCATCTGCCGGCAAACGAATCAATAAAACAATGCATTATTGATCGTCTCTTGGTCCCGGGCACTATACTGTTTCCGTACCCGGGGGCATGCATAGGAATAAGGGTGGAGGTGTTTTTTCTTGCAATGCTGCAACTATTGTTTGAAATACAAAAGCCTAATGATAGGCATTAATGAAGCGGAGTGTGGGAATCTCTGGGCACTGGGTGGCATTGTGAATGGTGTTCACTTTTGTTAAAAAGAAATTATGCAAGTATACCTTCGGTGATAACATTCAATATAGGTGAATACACTGGATTCATTGCGTTTTACTAACAGTAACATTGGAACGGGTTATGGTTGGGATGATCCGGATATATATATATATATATATATATATATATATATATATATATATAGTTATATATATAGTTATATATATATATATATAGTGTACTGGCTAACATCGTCAAGCAACTGGAGGGACGTGCAAGGCAGCCTATTCAATCACACTTGTTTATTAATGACACAATATTCCGATAGAGGGGACATTACAGTAAACACATGAATCATCGCGTATGCTTTATTCTCTCGTTTTACGGTACAGAGTGGTCAATACTCCGGGAATAGTGCCAGGTTCTCAGCATGTTGTAATATTGTCAGATACTCTCAGCCCATTGTAATATTTGTCCGATACTCTCAGCCTATTGTAATATTATCAGATGCTGTCAGCCTACTGTAATAATTCTAAGCCATTGTAATATTGTCCGGTACTCTCAACCTATTGTAATATTATCGGATACCATCAGCCTACTCTCAGCAAATTGTGATATTGTCAGATACTCTCCGCTTACTGAAATATTGTCAGATACTCCCAGCCTATTGTAATATTGTCAGATACGCTCCGCATGTTGTAATATTGTCAGATACTCTCAGCCCATTGTAATATTTGTCAGATACTCTCAGCCTATTGTAATATTATCAGATGCTGTCAACCTACTGTAATAATTCTAAGCCATTGTAATATTGTCAGATACTCTCCGCTTACTGAAATATTGTCAGATACTCCCAGCCTATTGTAATATTGTCAGATACGCTCCGCATGTTGTAATATTGTCAGATACTCTCAGCCCATTGTAATATTTGTCAGATACTCTCAGCCTATTGTAATATTATCAGATGCTGTCAACCTACTGTAATAATTCTAAGCCATTGTAATATTGTCAGATACTCTCCGCTTACTGAAATATTGTCAGATACTCCCAGCCTATTGTAATATTGTCAGATACGCTGAGCATGTTGTAATATTGTCAGATACTCTCAACCCATTGTAATATTTGTCCGATACTCTCAGCCTTTTGTAATATTATCAGATGCTGTCAGCCTACTGTAATAATTCTAAGCCATTGTAATATTGTCAGATACTCTCAACCTATTGTAATATTATCGGATACCATCAGCCTACTCTCAGCAAATTGTAATATTGTCAGATACTCTCCGCTTACTGAAATATTGTCAGATACTCCCAGCCTATTGTAATATTGTCAGATACGCTCCGCATGTTGTAATATTGTCAGATACTCTCAGCCCATTGTAATATTTGTCAGATACTCTCAGCCTATTGTAATATTGTCATATACTCTCCTCTTACTGTCACATTGTCGGATACTCCCAGCCTATTGTAATATTTTCCGGTACTCTCAGCCTACTGTAATATTGTCAGATACCCTCAGCCTACTGTAATATTGTCAGATACGCTCCGCCTGTTGTAATATGCAGACTATTGTAATGTTGCCAGATACTCTCCGCTTGCTGTCATATTGTCAGATACTCTTAGCCTATTGTAATTTTGTCAGAAACTCGCCGCTTGCTGTCATATTGTCAGACACTCTCAGCCTATTTTAATATTGTCTGATACTCTCAGCATATTGTAATATTGTCAGATACTCTCCGCTTGCTGTCATATTGTCAGATACTCTCAGCCTATTTTAATATTGTCAGATACTCTCAGCCTATTGTAATATTGTCAGAGACCCTACGCTTGCTGTCATATTGTCCGATACTCTCAGCCTATTGTAATATTGTCAGATACTCTCAACCTATTGTAATATTGTCAGATACTCCCAGCCTATTGTAATATTTACCGATACTCTCAGCCTATTGTAATATTGTCAGATACTCCCAGCCTATTGTAATATTTACCGATACTCTCAACCTATTGTAATATTGTCAGATACTCTCAGCCATTGTTATATTTAACGATACTCTCAGCCTATTGTAATATTGTCAGATACTCTCATCCTATTGTAATATTGTCAGATACTCTCAGCCTATTGTAATATTTATCGATACTCTCAGCCTATTGTAATATTGTCCGATACTCCCAGCCATTGTAATATTTACCGATACTCTCAGCCTATTGTAATATTGTCAGATACTCTCAGCCATTGTAATACTTACCGATACTCTCAGCCTATTGTAATATTTATCGATACTCTCAGCCTATTGTAATATTTATCGATACTCTCAGCCTATTGTAATATTGTCCGATACTCTCAGCCTATTTTAATATTGTCAGATACTCTCAGCCTATTGTAATATTGTCCGATACTCCCAGCCAATGTTATATCCGTCAGTTCATTTTAAGCGTGTTCGTTATAAACGTAGTTTACTTAACATTAATATTTTACAAGAGATTCCGAGGCAATGAAGTCTCTAACCAAGCAATTTATTTCACAGTTTTGTTTCCTATATACCGAAAGCGGTAAAACAGAATTGTAGGTGCTTGCTGAACGATGTTTTGTGCTTTTTTGTGTTCTGATCAATAAGCAGTTTGTATGTGGAGTTATTTTTGTGACGTATTTATTTATAAGGATTCCCAGGAACGCGTTTTTGCGCGTGTGGATAGTAATAAACGTAAAAACCGGAATGCATATGAAATACAACCTGACGCAAATGACTGACTGAGTAGGGCTCTGTGCCGCTTTGAGCAATAGTGTTCAACGATATCGCGGCTGGGGACGCTAGATATGGACTTCACACAATATGCCCATGTGGGGAATCGAACCCAGACCTCGAGGATTATAATGGTTCACACACACACACACACACACACACACACACACACACGCACACGCACACGCACACGCACACTTATAGTCAGTGAATTGTGACCCAATGGGTGTAAGGAATTTGACTGAAGGAATTAACTGTTAACTCTTATAAGCGTTTACCCACATGGGCACAATGTGTTAAGCCCATTTCTGGTGTCCCCCGCCGTGATATTGCTGGAATATTGCTAAAAGCGGCGTAAAACTAAACTCAGTCAGTCAGTCAGTATAAGCCTTTAAATGGTTACGAGGTATCGCTGCAGAAATAGTGTTGCTATCAAGAGCACCATTCAGCAGCTCCTCATGATAATTACTGAAACAGTAACCGTGAAAAAGTCCAGCAATTATCAAACTATGTGCCTTTACGGTATAATGTCAGAGCAATTTAAAACTATAATCAGAGACACGTTTTACCGCATATAGCGACTTTTATAACAGGCCCGCAAGTGCCAAACTATCTTTAGCCCTCAGGAGGGCTACTTATGATGACGAATGCTGTGAGGTATTTTTGTAATAACATAGTTTATGGATTCCATATTTCCGTAATCTTGCATAAAAATGAGTGTTCTAGGTGAATGTTCTTATTTACCGTTAAATTCAAATAAAGCGACAAAGCTGGTTAATAAGAACTACTGGATAAAAGAGTGAACAGAATAACACTATAACAAACAAAACATTGTTATTCTTTGGTGATTCATTTGAAACAGCTGTCTAGTGATGTTTACACCTTAAGTGTGAGATTTCCGGCGACTGTTTTCAATTTAGTAACGTTTTGATAAAGCTTGAAGTTTTTAGGTTTACGTTTTTTACCCGGCAGTTGAGGAAGCCAAATGATTCTCCTCAAACACGTCATTTTGGTTCATTCAGCATACAGATAAATCACTTGAAGTGATCATTTCTTTCCTTCGTTTTTCTTCTCTGAGCACCGATCTACGGTTAGGGGAATAGACGATATAATTGAGAAATTAAAACCAAAAATGAAAAGTTAAACTGATATGCTTACATCTGGTGATGTGAGGTCACAGAACCTCGCCCTTAACTTCACTTCCTGGTCTCACCTTTACAGAGGGCGGTTACATGTCAATAGCAGGATGATCGATGTCTTATTGAGACAAATAGTCGAGTTTAATTTGACGTACTGCAGTTGGTGCAGCCTAAGCTAAATCAAACACGAGCTGATAAAAGTGTTTTCCCTCCGCTAACAATACACATACATTTCCCTTGTCGTTGAGCGATGGCGCGATTATTGGGACGTATGGATTTTATGGTGCGACTGTGTTGTGGCGTCTGTGCACATCGTACTTCTTGAGACTATGGTGGAGACGGATGGTTCAACGATCGATATAGCGTATCAACCACAAGGTTTCCCAATGTAATGTGTTACCCTTGACCTCATGAAATGATTTTTATGCCGGCAATACAAATATGTGGGCGGAGTGAAATCAGCATCATTGTCGGCACACAGCATCGTCAGCATCACGCTGGGAGCAACATAAGCGCTTTGCATGTCTGTGGCTCGCATTGCGCAAGAAGGAGGCCGAGCTGGTGATTCACAAAAGAATGCATGTGTTAAAGTATATTGGATGCAAGTTGATGGACGTCAGTACAACAGCCTAGACTGCCGCAGACTGGCTGGGTATCAGCTCTCCGTTCTTTAATTACCATAGTTACAAAGGAGCACAATGCCATGTAACAGCCAGGATGATGGCACTATTACCATCGAATTTGAACCGTCTATCTATTTCGCTTATTCGGATGAAGCGTGTATTTGATGTAGGTCTTTTACAAAAGTAAGGGATAAACATTGCAACAAACGGCCTAACTACATAATAATATGGTATTAGAGGAATACCTTATGTTTGCAACACGATTTACGACATACAAAGAACCTGGTGTCCAAGACAGGTAATACTAATCAATGAGGTGTATGCATCCTTTGAATAGAAAACTGTGAATATGTTATTTTTATGGCCCTAAGATTTTATATGTGTGTTGCGCTTTATAAAATGGTCCAATTCCTGGAGAGTCTTGTAGGTACAAGCATTCTGTTCATTTATTGGTACCGGGGATGCCGTCCTATTTCTAGAGGGACATGTTAGAATCAGTTTGTTTTGTACTTTTCTGGAGAGTTAAGTAGGAACATGGCTGCTGTTCTCTTTGAAGAAGAGGCATTTGGGCACGAGTGATGTTGTCCAACTTTCGCTTAGAACAATGTTGGTGCAAGTGATGCCTCTCTTGTTCTCTTATCATCTCTTGAGATATTTAGATATACTCTAGCTGTTGCTGGTACCTCACATTATTGGCATCAGTATTAACGTAGTGTCATTTAACCGATCACAACTTATATATCTGTGCTTCCTTCCTCCTCATGATGATCCAGAGTCTATTATATGTCACAGCAGTCATCGATAACATCCTGCAACATTTCCGAATACTATTGAATGTGTCACCACACAATTAAAACCTGTATGTTGGACATTCTTAGCAGTGGACACTGGACACAGCGAACAATGTTACATTGAATCGTTGTATGAAGGGCCCGAAAACGCGAACTCACTTGAATTTCGAAAAGTTCATTGAATAGCAGCCCACCTGTGCAACGGCATAGTGTAAAAGTATGGAACAGAGTTTGGATTGGAATGATGGAATGGAATTTGGAATGGGAATAAATGGAATATACTCATCTTGTACTAAGCAAAAACCAAGTGTTGTGCCTACCTTCAAACATAAATTAAATTGACAATTTTTGTAAACAGTTCGGGGAGTCACTTTCCCTTCTGCTCCCAATTTCTTACACTCCTCCCCACTCCGGATGGAAGATAAGGCTAGTGGCAGACAGAGGTGTGAAGCAGTAGCCTGTCTCCACAGTCCCTAACCATTTTATTTTTTCCATTTACCACTGCTAATAATTTGCATTTAATGACATGACTGGAATATTATCTACTAGCTGCTGTGTAAGTCGATACAGTAGTACTGGTACCTTGGTAAATATATTCATCTCACTGCATCTCTGTTTATGGACACAATAGTCGAGTGAACAAGTTGTTCTTATTTTGCCCATAATCAAAGAAGTTGTGATTTTAAGTGACTGTTATTGAGACTATGTCACATTTGTGATAATATAGACATTAACGATTGCTTTTATGATAATAAACAAGATTAATGTCAAAATTAGTCCTAATATATATGTTATTTTCCCTTCACGATGATGTTCTTTGCTTCATAAAACATCATGAGACTGTTAATGTTGAATAATCCGTTTCCTCCTCTATATATGTCTAATCCTGCCACAACACAGGTGCCTGCCACCATACAGGCACGTAGTTAGCCTTGCTTCAAAGACATACAGAATAAATATTGCAGGGATATATATTAGTAATTTCTATCCCCATAATAAGCAGAGTCTAGATACGTTGACAATTTACATGCCATCAGCCTTTCTTCGGTACATTATCTTGTTCTTATTATCTACATAACCTAGAAAATATTATTTAAACTCAAAAGTTATTCCCCAGAGTCATGGCCTTTGAGTGTGTGGTGCATGGGTCATGGCTGAAGAGAGAAGCTGACACCCACGTCCACAGCTTACGTGCCATATACCGGTGACCAGCTGTTTTAAACGCCGTCTTAGCATATTAGAGTGGGAGACTTGTTTATAAATAGCAAATTTGTGTCACTCCATTCAAATTCCATTCCACTGTTCCATTCCAAAAATCCATTCCATACTTTACACTATGCCCTGTGCAGCTGCCTGAGACCTCATCATCTACTGCTATATCTGTACATGTCCAACTCGTATGCTGGCAGGAATCTATCGCTTCTACACACACCCCTCGCTACCTCCATGACCTACTGGGGACTACTCTACTTTATGGATTTCTAAGGATCTATGTTGTTCATCCAGGAAGGTCGTTACTCTTTGGTAGATTTTGTAAAAATAGTTCTGATCGGTAAACCAGGGACATACAACACACAACAAATCTCACGACCGTCGGCAATATACAGTTGCGTGTCTACTCAATAATCCCTCGGCATTAGGCCGACATTGATATATATTTACAACAGACAATTGTAAGTTCTTGTCTTGTCAAAGGTATTTAAATCAACGTATTTGTCTTTGAGTGTGCTGATCTGTGGTGCTGGCGATTCAATGCCCCTTTGCTGTCCAAAGCATACTGTCTCGCGTCCCAAAATTTCCCGATAATGGACTCAACAAGCCGCTTCTTGTATCCTCGTAAATAACCTGCTTCGCTTGCAGCGCAGTCACAGAACTCCTCTGGTTGCTATGCATAGCTCACGCACGTCGCAGTTTATACCCAACAGGTCGTATTTCACGCAAAGCGCGCACGCCCAGGCTATATCAAATTACCAGCTGATAACTGAAACCATGTTCGGTATATGGTCCTGCTGATAATATTTTTTTTTTGCTGTAAAGGCATGTAGCGATTCTAGATGTGTAATTTCCTGTCCACAAATTGGACATAAAGGAAATATGTATGTAATAATAATATGTATGTAATAATAGCAAGTAATAAAGAATAAGGCCTTCATAACATATTGCAGGTTGTAACATCTGGAAGAAATAAACACCAGTCTGCTTTATGTTTAGTTGTTGAAGGTCAGTAAACAACAAACCAAAGGCATCATCAAGTTTGGACTCATCATTCTGGTCTCTTATATAGTACTAGGGTAGGGGTCTATATACTTTAAAATGTCTTTTTAACGCTGTTTTAAGCGCGACACGCCCTGTGATTCTGGTGATGATAACTGATAAAGGATTTTAGAGGAGGTCATCCCGAGACGGGCTCGGTGCGCACTAAACAGGATAACTTCAACAGTACGGTCGAATGGCAGCCATGTGAGAATTTGGAAGCCAAGCAAAAATATTACAGGACGGGCGTCCGATGGTATGCATACACCGCGTTAAAGGAGGAGCGCGGCGCACTGTAATGCTTAGCAGAACTACACGAACTTTTAATCGTTGAATGTATCAATGCATCGGCTCTGAGGATGATTCCGTATCACCCTTAACGAGGAACAGTGGCAGCTAATCACAGTTGTGATCATGTGTGTACAATGTTTGTGAATCGATTCGTTCGAGTGTATACCAATGAAGATATCAAATTAAGCTGTCTGTGCTTTAGTGACCGATGTCAGATGAGATTTTTACTGAGTGATCCGTGAATATTTCGTCCCAGTGCATTATTTATTATTATGAAGACATTGAAGAGATAGAATGTGTTTGAATATTACCTAACGAGATCCACAGATCGTGATTTATGAGATAGTGGCAGTCGCGATCTGGTATTGGAACAATAATATTCTAGGCTTCTAGGACGCCTCTACAGGACAAAATTGTCAACATGGCGAGGATGTTGAGTCTGTACGAAATCAACCAAACCAAAATAGGGTTTCATTTACTTATATAGAGGAAATCCGGTCCATTTCGTCCCAAGTTAACCAAATCTTCATCTGCCTGGGAGCTTGGATAGAGCAATACTGCACGCTTGTGTACCTGGATAGACCGTCGAGTCATGTTTTCGAACGATGCATTACCAAGGTGTCTTAGGAACGCTCTCTCAGCTGGTTTATCCAACTGCGAGAGGCAAATTGTTTAACTAAATGCGTCAGAGAGCTCTCGTCATGAAGAACCAAAATCCTTCTATTCTCTGACAGGGGTTGTCAATCGTATTATGTCTTCGGTATTGGTAGCTATGGGCATGAACTGTCTGTCGGTATTAACTCCAAAGGTCTGCATAGTTGCCATCATCAAGATCACTAATTGAGGATGCAAATGGTAATAACTATCAAAACGAGGCAGATGTGATCTGGTCAGTGGTATTATGGCTTCGGCGGTGGGCGTGGTGCACTAATAATCCCAAACCAAATATGAGCATGGTTGGCACAGAAGAGACAAACCATAAAAGCATAAGGGCTAGGGTAACAATCCAGTGGAATGTGCCCTTATTAAGAATAAATAATATTATAAAATGACCGGATCCTTACGCACGAACCATATTTTTAATTACATATGTAAGTTTGTGAAGAAGTTCATCGTGAAAGGCAGATTACCAAGCAGATTATATCTCCCCGATGATATACTACAACTGCTGTTACAGCAACCCATTATCCATGTCAGCTTCTGGCGCTAAAGAGTCATAATCACTGGCAAAATATCCTTATATAATGGTGCATATACTGCTGCAATCCATACGACTTAGTCCTATGAGTCAGGGAGTCAAATACCGTAGTCTGTCTTCACAGTCCCATAACAACTTTATTTTCCATTCTGCCTAACTGCAACAACTTCACAATGCTAAAAAGTCTAGTGGATTAGCAATTCTTGGGAGTTCTCTCACCGGGCTCGTTTTTCAGTTTAAAAGGAATTGTTTGCTTCTTTTAAAATTATTTATATTCAAGGGACTGAAGCTTTAGTCCAGCAAATTCATCGTTATTACATGGAACATTTACTGTCGCGAAATCCATACCCTCAGTTCCAGCACTTTTAGAAAGGAGTCATTTTGGCTGGCAAACTACCGTTAAGAATGGTGCGAAATACTATTCCAGTCAATGCACTGCTCAGTTCTTAGTTGCACTTTAAATAAGTCATATTGCTGGCAAAATACCATTCATAATGAATTTTAATAAGTGTTGCAATCCATGCAACTCAGATTCCTAATCCATCAAAGAGTCATACGGCTGGCGGAAATACACGTTAATTATGATGCGGAATACTGTTGCAATTCATACCACTCATTTCCCGTGTATCACAAGAGGTCATATGATTAAACCAAATGCACCGTTAGATTGGTGCACTTCTGTTTCAATCCATACAACTCAGTTATTTGGCACGCATAAAAGTCATATTACTGGCAAATGCCGTTATAATGGTACATAATACTGTTACGCAAATCCATTCAAGTAAGTTCAACATAATCCATTCCCGATAGTATATAGCACAGCGCAGATGGGTGCTCATGTCATATTATTGCCTTTAGCGCCTCTGTTGATCACCAGGGCAGGGACGTCTTCATAAACGTCCTGTGTCATTACAACTTCTGAATATTGCGTGTGGAATGCCAGATGACCGAATGCCAAATACATGACGTTGACGAGCCCATGAGATTCATAAGGATAAAATCTTTGCTGGAGACCATTTATCAACAGCCAGTCTAATATTGATTTCTGTTGAAAGACTGTATTTGCTAAAAACATTACAGGACTGGATAATTTTCAATCATATAATAAGGGTAGATTCTGAGTATTTCGAATGCACAGAGCTCGGGACTGGGACAAAATGTTGGATTAAGATGATACATTTTAAGATCAGCCAATGGGTTGAATTCACAACACAGATAATAACGAATTGATGGGCAAAGAGACGATTTACATCCCCATGTTTGATGGCTGCTAAAATAAAACCGACAAAAGGAAATATGAATACTTCGATCGTATCATGGCTAATAGCAATGGCTGTATTATTATATGTAGCCTTAGCCTTGTAGTTTGTGTTTTGAACCTCAAGTTTACGAAATTTCGGCACCAACTTCCATCCAGCAGCAACGTTTTGATAGCCTTCTATGACCCATTTTTCATTTCGTCACATCCAGTTTCCAAATGTGTTAACGTGTTGCACGACATAGGAGGAGGAGGTCTTTAATGCGGAAGTCGCCAGAGTATTTGTCACCTGACATTTAGACAGTACATGTTATAGAATATCAATTACCTTCGGCTCGTCGCTGTGTGGCTGAAATGATGCCGATGCGACGTAACGCCTGTATTTCAATTTTTAACTCACTCACTCACTCCTTACCCATCCACCCACTCCAATCCAGATCCATGTCAAAGATGGGAAGGATCGCGCTAATAACTGGTTTTGTGTCCATTATGAAACTATGTTGTCTTAAATGATTTCAAATAGTAGGAATGGTTAAATTATATATGCTCTGTTTTGAGCCTCACACAGTTTACCAGTTCGGTTTCTAACATTAACAGCACACTATATTATATGGAGGCATTTTCAGGATTGCATTAATAACTTCTGGCTTGTATCCATTTACAAAGGCGCGGACGGTTAAATGATTTACAGACAATGGGACATGGTTACATGTTCATATTCTGTATAGAGTCTCAAACAGTTTGACAATTCAGTTCTAACAATAACGCACCATACCACCGTGGAGAAGCGCAGGTATCCTATCGATGGAACGGGGAACATGCGCCTTGTCCAGTTCAAAGGCGCCGCGATCAAAACAGAATGACCTAATTTGATTTGCATGGTTTAATCTTCTCTGTGAAGAGTTCGATATCGGCAGTCGTATGGAAACCTCTATGTCGGAGATACAACTTGGCTGATATTTGCACATTCCCGATCAATACAGGCGGCAAGCGAACAGTGCATCGTGAGTACAAATGAAACTAGCAGGACGTTCATGCCCAAGAGTCCGTGTTTTACAACGCGGTGGACAATGCCGCTTTTACATTTATTCTGTTTAAGAGAAAATAAACATTCAATCAGTTTCATCGTTTCCAGTTTGCCTTTAAATGGATTTTGTACTTCGATAAGGTTATAGGACACATATACGCTGGGAGTGAGTGAGTTTACGTTTACGCCGCTTTTAGAAATATTCCAGCCATATCACGGCCGAAGGGACGCAGGAAATGGGCTGCATTTGTACCCATGTGGGAATCGAGCGCTGGCCTGACAGGCGAACGCTTTTACCATTTACTTACCCACCGATCACCGATAAACTGACATTTCGTTTTATAAGATACAGTGGATATGACAATACCAGTGGTTGTGTAAACAATTATTGTTTCGGAACAATGCATAGTTCACCACCATTAGACATTCCTCCGGGCCTGCATTCAATGGTCATGTCTAAAACACATCTACCAAGATGTTCTTATTTATTTCTCCCACGATTTCCAGCATTTTGAAATGGGTATAGTACAAACTATGTCCAATTCGTCTAGCTATATTATTTTAATTTTTTTTTTTTATATGTGTACAGATTTAAAGAAACCAGCAAACCTCATACTACTTCAACAACTAATATCAAAAGATAGGAATCCTGAAACAAATTAATCAACTTTCAAGTTTCAAGGCGGAAAATTATCAAAACAATATTTTGTACTATAAACATTTTGTAGAATAATTTAGAGCCTAGTTCACACATTTCCCGTTCTTTTTTTTTTTGGTGTTGGCCAGTTGGCCCAGTGACCCAGTTCCTTAACCCATTTCACATAAATTATATAATCAACTTTTTCCTTTTCTTTTTCCCCACTCTAATTATATATATATATATATATATATATATATATATATATATATATATATTATTCATCATTCACCAGATACCATTTACGTCCGGAAGAGGTCGTACACCTGAAGATCCAGGTTAGAATAGGTGTTCCAGTGAAGCCACCAATATCGTAAGAGGTGAGACTCTCGACTTGGTTGACACATGTCGCGTCATTATCCAATTGCGTATATCGATGGTCATGACGTTGATCCCTGGATTGTCTGGTCCAGGGCGCTCGATTATTTACAGACCGCCACCGCCATATGGCGCTGGAATATTATTTAGTATGTGCAACGTAAAACTAAAGTCCTCCCACTCTCATTACTGTCCGACACGTGAAGATCGGATCAGGACTGATTCTCTCTCTCTCTCTCTCTCTCTGGTCTCTCTCTCTCTCTCTCTCTCTCTCTCTTTCTCGTTCTCTCTCTGGTCTCTCGTTCTCTCTCTCTGGGTCTCTCTCTCTCTCTCCTGGTCTCATCAACCAAATGTGCTCAAAATGTCAATGAGTGGCTTGTCTTGTCGGACTTGGTGATTATTTCCAGACCCCCATCATAGATGAAGTATGGGTGCTTAGTTGAACAACAAACCAAAACCCAAAACTCCCCGTAAGTGTTCACCTGGCAGAATGTGGCTGTAGTTGTTATCCCATTGTACCGGAAGGAATTCCCAGGAACATTTATCTCAACATCATAAATGGTTTGCCAGAAACACCATTAGTTATGCTGAAATAAGTCTCGTAAACGTGACAGGATTAAATGATCATAGGCCTGAAGAACCAAGATTATGAATCTTTGTTTGTAAAGGCCATACACGTCAATCGTTGAACATGGTTTCCCATCAACATGGTGAACGTATGGATCTTCTACTTCTAGATTCCCTTCACAAAACGGTGACGAACTGGAAATGCTTTCAAAGTTGCATAAGGTAGGGATTGCGTATAGTGTATCAAGAGACTAACAGGGGTGCTGAAGGCCGCCTGCAACTCTGGAGAACATTTAAACTCCATTTGAATTGAAATGGAACCACACACTAAGATGGGAGATCATACCAAAGGAAGGGCAATACAGGCTTGAGGCCTATATAGATCGTTTGTAGTATAGGCAGTGCGGAGCCGGGGAAGCAAATTGTATAGGACTGTGCGAGGAGTAGACTAAGCAGGACTGTGATACAGACTAAACATTGACTGTGGGAGGAGGCTGACTAAGTAGGGACTGTATGGCAGACTAAGCAGGGGACTGGGAGCAATCTAGCCATTGGCCTGGGGAGGCAAGGCAAAGCAGTGACTGGCACTAAGCAGGGACTGTGAGGCAAGACTAAGCAGTAGATGTGGGAGGAGGCTGACTAAGCAGGGACTGTGTGACAGACTAAGCAGGGACTAGAGGCAGACTAACCATTGACTGTGAGGCAGACAAGGCAGGGGACTATGCAGCGGAATAAGCAGGGACTGTGTGACGGAATAAAAGCATAGGGACTGTAGAGAGGCAGACTAAGCAGGGGCTAATGAGGCAGACTAAGGCAGGGACTGTAGGACAGATTAGCATTGTCTGTAGGGGCTGACTATTAGAGGGACTGTGGCAGGGCTAAGCATTTAGGAAAAGAGCAGACTAGAAGCAGGGACTGTGGCCAGGGAGTCACAAAGCAGGGACTGTAGGGAGTAGACTGGCAGTGAATGTGAGAGCAGGTAGCATTGACTGTGAAGCAGACTAAGCAGGACTGTGAGAGACGAAGACTAGGCAGGGACTGTAGAGACAGACTAAGCCTTGGGGACTGTAGAGGCAGACTAAGCATTGAATGTGAGGCTGACTAAGCAGGATTTGTGAAGCAGACAAACAGGGACTGTGTAGCTTGAATACAGGACTGTGTGGCAGAATAAACCCAGGGACAGTGGGAGGGCGAACAAAGCAGGGACTGTGAGGAACCCAGACAAAGCAGGGACTGTGAAGCAGACTAAGCAGGGACTGTAGAGGCAGACAAAGCAGGGACTGTAGAGGCAGACTAAGCTTAAAAGGGACTGTAGAAACAGACTAAGCATTGAATGTGAGGCTGACTAAGCAGGGACTGTGAAACGAACAAAGAAACAGGGACTGTGTGGCAGACTAAGCAGGACTGTGTGGCGGAATAAAGCAGGGACTGTAAAAGGGCAGACAAGAAGCAGGGGACTGTGAGGCAGACTAAGCAAAAGAGGACTATGAAACAGACTAAGCATTGAATGGCTGGGAGAAGCTGACTAGAGAAGAAGCAGGGACTGTGAAACGAACAAAGCAGGGACTGTGTGGCAGACAAAGCAGGGACTGTGGGGGCAGACTAAGAAGCAGGGACTGTGGAAGAGACTAGAGTGGATCGTTTACAGGAGGAACGGAGACATTTTACGATATAGGACATTAAAAATAAAGGCACCTACTACCACCCTTCTCTGCGTCGGATGGGAGCAGCTACTCAAACTCCTTCCTATACAACCCCATGCTGATCCTTCTGAAATTAAGTTAAATTAAAGAGAGAGAGAGAGAGAGAGAGAGAGAGGAAAATACGTTTTCTGTTGTTGTCTAGGGGAAGTGTAATATGTGTTATATCTATAATTTCAATAAAATGGACATGTCAGAAGAAGAAGAGGTATAGTGAGGGCGACAATCACATAATAGTCTATGCCTGACAAATTAACTCATGAATACACAGTACCATTTTAGAAAATGGTTAAATGTAACATATTTCATGGCCTTGGGATTGCACTTTCTTTGTAAGTACAAAGATTCTAAGAATACTATTGTTGGGTCCCATCAAAGTTGCGAACCCACACCGTCAAGTAAGGCACCTAATCCTTAACCAGTAAACAAAGTCAGTCTTCTTACTGTCGTATACAATTGATAGCTGTGCTCAAGAGTTCATGCCCAAATCTGTCGAAATTAATATAACACATTTTCTACCATGATTGAGGCAGTCGGTGACAGCTTAAAGTCGTGTTGATCTACTATATGCGTGTTAGCTTCCCGTTTGTTTAATTTGTTGTTGTAGCAGTGTCCTATGCACACGGCATGCACAATGGGCAACTGCAATCATTTAGCTTACACTGCAATAATCGCAGAGTCTTGTATCCCTAGCAGTTTTAATCTGATGATATCGGACTGTACGTCGGTGGCTCGAAGCTCGGCTATATACCATTCAAGGTCATTAAAATAACACGTGTTTGACACGTAGTTTTATAGTGTATATTGATCTATAGGTGAAAATGTCGCACATTTACACACACACAGAATGTCACTTCCACACACACGAAGAATACAGAAAATATGCACTATCACTACCTCCTCTCTATGTGTCCCACTTCATTACAGAAGATACTATATACCTTTCAGATTCTTCTCAGATTGTTAGATAATTTTTGTCCAAAAATTATTGAATTGAGACCACAAAGTCTCCAGCACGGTCCATGGCAGCCTTGTAGCTTCAGACAGCAACAATTTGGCATGACAGACAAATGAAAGTTAACAATGTTTGGCAGATGCATGTGATTCTTTTCATTTTGTATTTTTCACCCATCAGATATATGAACACAGCATTTTGTGGTTTACGATACCGTTATCATGGCGGCGTTACATTACATGATGTCGCTCGGCCAGTGAGTATGTTAACGGGTGACGTCCGAGCGTCATCCGAAACTCAAGTTCCCAATTTACACAGCAAATAGTAGACAGTGAGTTTGGCAATATTCAAGAGCAATATCACGACAGAGAGAGAGGGACACCAAGAATAAGCGTCACACATTGTAACCATATATGGAATCAGACTGGGGTTTTCGGCGTGACAGGCGAGCTGCTTTAACCACTGGGCTACCCCACCGCCCAAACGAAGCGATGGAAATTAATGATGGATCAAGACTGAATATTGTAGTATTATTGCTTTCTTTCCGCCGATACTTTATCATCGGTATGCATTTGGATGTGCTTATATGTCTTTTATCAAGGATATCTTTATGGGGTGAACAGGTTTAAACGAAGACCAGTGTTCGCAGTGTGCATTAACGTTGTTGTTTTTAAATAAATATAAAATAAAGTAAATATGTACATAGGATATTATATGTTAATTTATGTGACTCTCAGAGAGTTACTACAGTCCTACAACATCATGTTTCGTAATAAGAAACGTTGCAGGATGTTCAACCACAGAAACCCCTTTCAGCAACCGTGATACATGGTTAATCGAGAACTACTTCGCCCTAACGCATCTTTTCAGAACGTCCCCTTATAACGCCCTGGTATTTCGCTGTATGGCAGGGTGATTCTATCCATTATCATCATAATCGAGTTTTAATTTTAGTAGAGGCCCTGTTAAAGGTTGTCAATGCAAGTGATTATTTGCGCCATGTTTGATTAGGTTAACTGTTTTCTCAGCTTTAATTTAATAGGTTTCAGCGCAATTGGTTAACTATGTAAGATGCATTTCTTAATACTCGTCGCGACCTGGATGAAGATAATGATAAATCAAAATTTTAAACCAAGATAATTCAAAAATTACAAATACTTCTGGAATCGCATTAGCGAAGTTTAACAACCCATCTATGTCGGTGTAAAGAAGCATTCATGTACTGCAAGTTAGACCTTTGATATGATTTCTACCGTCTCTGTTTTATAATTTAAGATAAACGATGCTTTGCCATTTTGTGGATCCGCGAAATTTGACAATGTACAATCAAATCCGTTTAGTTCCTGATGCAGCATTCACAAAATATGCTGTACTCGTTGTTTTAACTAATTCAATTGTAGAATGGATTATGACGTCATTTGGACAACAAAGATGATTAAATATATGTCATGTAGTTTATTTATATTATTTCACGATTAGAAATTATCAAGAAATGATATTTTCCATAATGCTTATAAGAACGTATCAAGCCTTTTTACGGACGTTTCAATCGATCAAAATATTCTGCCACCGTCCTATCTGTTCAACAACAGGATGTCAGTATGTTTGTTTTCATTGGACGAAAGTTTAAATGGCTTCAATTGGGACTTTCACATGTACAAGCACTTCTTTTTCATTTTGCAGATAACTCAAGATGGTGGCAGGATGATGCAGTTACCAACTGCATGAAGTATATACGCTCTTCATCTTCAACATCCTCTTCTTCCCGTAAGTATGAAGCAAGTATAGATACAGTGACAACAGTAATGCATTATTTTTCTTATGGGGAAACAGTTGACGAGGGATGGATGTACTGTTTCACCACGTATACCGAGCTTAGGACGAATGATATTCCACATCCCTTCGACGGTAACGTTCTTCTTCTACCACACCTACCTACCACTTTACCACCAGAGGAATAACATTACTCCTGAAGAACCCTAAGATGTGTGTTAATTAGTTGAGACTTCAAATTTTGATCACAGAATAATAGATGCAAGCACAGGGTGATTGCAGGTCTTGGAAGGTGAATCCACGTGTGCGGAGGGACATTTTCTGCCTGACCAGAGGGTCCAAGAATGCAAGTGTAAAACTGGAAGGTGACATTTTATAGGCGTCCTTGTGTAACATTGACCTCTTTTCCCTCTTGCACCAGGCGGAACAGGCACCATCTTGTTGCTCAAGTCTTCCAGCTGCTTGGTACCAGTAAATACGATCTTTCGCGTCAAGCATATGTAATTCATTCAGTAAACGTTCTGCTTTTACTTTTTTGTTGGTCTGGCACGATTGTTGGTCCATCTTGCCAATTGGTGTCGCGTCTCCAGACTCTAGTGTGCGCTTCTACCAAGCTTAGAAACTTACATCCTCATTGCTGTTTGTTACTGCTTAAAAGGGAAAGAAGCAAAGAAGACAGCGGTTATGGTTTTATTTATGAGTAAATCATGAATACTTACTATGCTCACATTTCTATTACGTCAAAGGGAAGTACTGTTAGTACGACAGACCGAAAAGGATTTTGGTCATTACATAAGAACACACTACTAGATCCACCATGGTTTGTTACATACGTCGTGCCAATAGGCATCCCTTGTCATGACACAATACCGCGCATAGATTGATTTATGTTTATAATCTTAGTTCTATAGCATTGAGTGGGTGATAGAAGGTTCGAGTTTTGCCGCAATGCAGTGGTAGTCTGGACCAGACAATCCAGTGATCCACAGCATGAGCATCGATCTACACAATTTAGATACGATGACATGTAATGTCCAACAAGTCAACGAGCCTGACCACTTTGATCCATTAATCGCTTCGCCTTATGACAAGCATGGGTTGCTGGGGAGACCACTTCTAACATATTCCGGGTTCTTAGTTCTATAACCATGTCCCCTCATGTGGTATTCGTTGAAGATGCAGATTGATCCACCAAGAGATCTTGAGGATCCGTAGGGATTACATCGTCTAAAATGCCATAAGGACATCAATAACCCTTAACCAACAACCAACCCATAAGTCTGTACACCTGCTGATTGTCACTGTGGATAAAAGTGTAATGTTCCTTGTACAGTTGGCGGGGGTGGTGCTTGCGGCTGTCGAGCGGGTACGTGATGTTCTAGCTGATGCCTTGGCAGCAAGCCTGGACCAAGAACGATTCGTCAGCGGGGTCTGTACAACTGATCAAACTGGCATCCGGTGTGTTCATCGTCGCAGGTCTCCTCTCGTGGTCATCTGCTTCTTCGGCTGCTGTCCGGGAACAATGCGGCGAAACA